>NW_007258486.1:135637-170158 GCF_000164805.1 Carlito syrichta | reverse complement strand
TTTTGTGGTCCATTTGCCTGCAAACTCATTTTCCATCCTTTAACTTTGAGTCTGTGTGCCATCCCTTGTGGTTAGATGAGTCTCCTGGATGCAACAAATAATTGGGTCATGGTTTCTTATCTAGTTTGCCAATCTGTGTCTTTTCAGTGGTGCATTTAGTTCATTCACATTCAGGCTGATTATTGAAATGTGATTTTCTTTCTCTCTGTTGTGAGGTTCTTATAAAGTTTTTTCTTCGTTTGCTTGTTTTCTTTTGGCTTTGGGGTTAATGTATGTGTGCATTTTCAAGTTTCTTATTGTACTGTCTTCTCTGTTGATTCTGTACTCTGCTGTTCTCTTGGGAAGTGTGTGGTCATTCTTTTTTTCTTTCTTCTGTGCTCAATACTTTTTTAAGTGTCTCCTGTAGAGCTGGTTTGGAGGCTGCATAATCTCTTAGTGATTGAATGTCTGGGAAGGATTTTTAATTCTCCAACACTGATGAAGTTGAACTTGACTGGATAGGAAATTCTTAGTTGAAATTGTTTTTCTCTGAGGAGTTTGAATATAGGGCTCCCGTTCCTTCTTGCTCGTAGTGTTTCTGCTGATAGGTCTGCTGCTATTCTGATTGGTTTTTTCTGGTATGTAGTCTGACCTTTCTCTCTTGCTGCCTTTAGAATTTTTTCTTTTGTGCCTACTTTATATAGGCAAATTATTATGTGTCTAGGGCTTGGTCTTTTCATTTGATGTCTTATGGGGTTCTCTGTATCTCTTGTGCTTGACTCGTCACATCTCTGGTGAGATGGGGAAAGTTTTCTTGGATTACCTCCTGGAATACTTACTTCAAGTTGTTCTCCATTTCCCTTTCTTCTTCTGGAATACCAATCAGGCATAGGTTCGGCCTCTTGATATAATTGTACATCTCTTGCAGGCTTTGTTCTTTCTTTCTTAGTCTTCTTTCTGTGTTTTTTTTACAGATCAGGTTAATTCCATGTTCTGGTCTTCAAGTTCTGAGATTCTTTCTTCAGCTAGATTAATTCTGCTTTCCATGCTTGTTATCTTGTTATTTATTTCCTGGATGAAATAATTTGTTGCCAGGATCTCTGTTACAAGTTCTTTCAGCGTTGCATCTTATCTTTCTTGAGTCTTATTCATTCTTTCCATCCATTCCTTAATCCCTGTCATATTCTAGGGACAGTCATTGGTGACTTCCATTGTTTGGGCATCAAGGTCTGATTTTTCAGGATTTTTGTCTTTGGTACACTTGAAATTGCCTGAGGCCTTCCTTTGGTTTTTCCTCATTTGTGACAGACCTCTTGTTTTTCTCTTTAGTTCTGTTTTTCAGTGTCTGTGGGAGAGGCTTTCCTTCCAATTTTTTTCAGTCCTCTATTCTTTCTTGATCCAGGCTCTGGAATTGTTCTATTTTGAAATAGGATGGTGGATGGGAAGCTTTGCTGTTTCTTGTAGTTTTTGAAATTTGAATAACATAGGGGATGGGGTACTAGGGATCAGAAACTACTTGCAAATTAAAATGTTCATTTATTGTGGTATGTGGTCCCTGAGACCCACTCTCCACCACCACTCTGTATGATGATGAAAATCAGAAATCAGTGCAAAAGCAATTGAACACATACACACATACCTCAAAACAAACTGGAATAACAACAAAGTAAAAGAAAACAAACAATAACAAAGAAAACCCCCAAGAAAACTAAACACACACATGTGCCTAGCACAAAGTGAATAGAAAAGAAAAACAGAAAGACTGAAGGAAAATAATTTTTTTAAAAATGTGTGTGGGGGGAATTCAGGTTGAATTCTCATACATATATTGGCACACACCTTAAACTATAAAAAATGAATATAAAAAGTCCCAGAAGAACAAAAGAGCAAAAATCAACAACAACAATGAAATCGAAAGATGAACACTCAATCATTCACATACACACATAAACAGAAAATAACAAATAAAAGAAGAAAGAAACAGAAATAGAAAAGAACAAAAATTTTGGGGGGATGCAGATCAAACCCTCACATATACCTTCATGCACAAAGAAAAAATATTTTAAAAATAGATGAACCAACAGTCAAAAAATTTTTAAAATTAAAAAATAATTGAAAATAAAAAAAAAAAAACAAAAACAAAAAACCTGCCCTCTTGTTGCAGGCTCTGTAATTGTTCCTCTTATCAGGCCTCTCCTACAGAGCCACCTCTTTCACTCTCTCCTCAGGGAACAAAGCAGGGAAGGAGGAGGGGCACTGGAGGTGGGTGGGGCTGCAGTCCTCCCCTCCCACTCTCATATGGTCAGGGAGATCTTCTCCAGGGAGGTATGGGATTATCTCTTCCCCATGTGCATATGTACTCTCACTGGGGTGCCCTAGTCATGCCTATCCTGGAATGGAGTTCTATTGCGACTGATGTCCAGACGCTGTCTGGGTTTGTCCCTCTCAGTTTTGGCCCAGCTTTGTGGGTCTGACGTTCAGAGGATTGCTGGGGAAGAGGGAGTTTCATCAGCCCTGGACTCACCACTGATCTCTTTGGAGTAGTTCCTCATCCTTTCCTGGCCACACCCTTTGTCCCACAGCTGGATCAGGGTAGGGGGTGGGGCGTCTGGAACTCAGCACTCATCAAGTCCCTCTGAAACTTGTGCTCTCAGGATATTCCCTCTGGGACAAGATCAGTCCCTGAGTAGTTGACCCACCAGTCACAGAGACTGGGTCTGTTGCTCCTTGGGAGCAAGTTGGAGCACTTTCCTGCCCCACCTTCAAGATGGTGGTGGGGAGCTTCTCTTGTCCTTTACAGTGGGCAATTGCCTCTGTACTCCCTCCCCACGCAGCCCCTGCCAGAGCTCTGTCTGGTGCTGAAGTGGTAAGGCAAAGCCAGAAGCTGGCAGTCTCTCTCCTTCTTTAACGGTGAGAGAGAGCCTGGGGCGATAGTTTCTCCCTGCCACTTTTTCAAAGGAAAACTTCTGTCTGTTTTAAAAAAAACAATGGCTTTCAGAGGGGACTTGCATACTCTGACTGACTCTGCTGCCATCTTCCCAACCCTCCTATCTGCATCTTAATAATGATAAGCAGTACAAGAAATTCAATTGAATTAAATTATTTATTTCCTTGTTCAGCAAATAATTAGTATCTATATACTACTAGGAATATAAATGGTAAAGTAGTTCAAGGTATAGTTGTTACTTTTATAAAAAATAATATTTAATTTAGAAAGTATATCTTCACTAGAAAAAAATGTGTGATGTAGTATTAAAAATTACTTTCCAATTTGTGGATCTAGAACCCTGAAGGGCAGCAGAGGTATTTCATGGGGTTCCAGTAATTTAATTATCAATGGGTATTATGATTTTCTTAGTCAAGGAATACTAGTACAACTGTTACCATATGAGACCTAAGACGTTTTTCAATGTTAATAAGGCTCAAATTTGAAGCAATTAGCACAAATTATACAAATTGTTAGCAAAGCAGAATTATGAGTTGATTGGAATGTGTTTAGAAGGATGTGAGTACGTTGGGTATTACAGAAAGTGAAATATGCTTAATGTCTAGAGAGCATTCTAAGTAGGAGAAATGGCATATATAAGCTTATGAATAAATGAAATGGGCAGAGTACAAGAAGGAAACATCAAGAAGAGGTAAAGTATATAAAATAAGCAGTAATAAAAGATGCAACTAGATAGATGAGCAAGGGGCAAATAATACCAAAAACTGTTATTTTTATTTGCCCTGTACCTTACTGTCTTATTCTCCAAATATTGACAGGACATCTCATTGCTTGAGAAACCCACTTGTCAAGAGTCCTTAAAATTAGGTCACAACTGTGGTATCTAAACCTGTGGATGGATTTAAGTTTCAAGAAAAAAAAAAACCCTCCTTCAAAGAGAAGTGAGCGTTTCTTTTTAGTTAAGTTTCTCCTCTGTTTTCTTTCCTGTGGCACAGCAATTTTGTTTTATGCACTTAGAGTCTTTCATGATGGTTCTTTATATAGGTATGCAATAAAAGTAAACAGTTGTTTTCAACTCCTTTATGTTAATTCTTGCCAAGTATCTGAAAGGAAAGCTACCTTAGGATTTGGTAGGTGAAATTGTTACATTTTAAATAAAACTCTCATATGCATGGACATCGCATTGTGTTTCATAGTAATTGTAAACAATTTCTTCAATGTCTGCCTTGAGTAGGAATTCTACAGCCTATACACAGAAACTCTTCTCCAACATTTACTTTCATCTGAAGAATTGATCTGCCTTAATCCCAAAGATATACATTCCTTTAAATTTCTTTTTATTTTAAAGTATCTAAATCATTTAAATTAGTCATAATATGTTAAAAATTCATAAAAATCTTTATGATTATTATACAGATTTTAGTAAATTTGAAAGGAGGGATAGTTTTAGTTGTGAGACATTAGAGACTATCTAACCTCCTTTAATCTTAAGTAAATCCAATCATTCTTAGAAAAATGCAAAAAAGGACAACATAATAACTAACATATGTGGTATCAACAATGTATGGCCCCCAGGTTAAACCTAGTTCATGTTCTGTTTTTGTAAACAAAGTTTTATTGGAACACAACCTTGCTTATTCATTTATGAGTTGTCTGTGGCTGCATACATGTTGCAATGACAGAGCTGAATAGTTGCAACATAGATCTTATAGCCCACAAAGCCTGAATATTTACTAAGAGGTCTTTTAAGAAAAAGTTTGTTGATTCCTTATATATATCATCAAAACTATCTGGATAATAATATTTTACATTCATACAATAGGGTTTTTGTTTTTAACATTAAGTTAAACAAAAAATAAAATAACAGAAGAGAAATGTTGGGAGAATCCTTACAATCATATAACACATAAAGCTTTGTCCTGGACAAGTTAAGGAACTTTTAAATAACAATGCTAGGATGCAAACCACATTAAGTAACTTTTTAAAAGGGTGCAATAAACTTTCATCTCTTATATGGTGTTTATCCTAAAAACTATGATCTTTTTATAATTTTAAATAAAAGATTTGGATAAATTTAGCAGAATAATGACATCAACCTATGTGAAAATGATTAGGAAAGCTAATGACAAAAGTAAAAGTAGACTTTTGTCTTCTGGTAGTGGAGAAATAATTCTCACTAGACCAGCTGTCTTCCATGACAGTGACTAAAAACCCTGAACAAAACATATTAAAAATAAAAAATTCCAGCCATGTGTCATTTAACAATGGGAATACATTCTGAGAAATGCATCATTAAATTATTTTGTCATTGTACAAACATCATAGAGTGTACTCAAACAAATCTAGACGGTATAGCCTACAACACACCTAGGTTATCTGCTTTTAGTCTATAAATCTGTATAGCATGTTACTTTAGGAAGTTGAATACATGACATAGTGAACACTGTAGGCAATTGTAATACAATAGTATTTGTACATCTAAACATACATAGAAATACAGAAAAGATACCATAAAAAATACAAGACAAGAATTTTTTTAAAAAGTTACACCTTTGTAGGGTGCGTAGTATAAATGGAGATTCCAGGACTGGAAGTCGCTCTAGGTGAGTGAGTGAGTGAGTGACAGTGAGTGAGGGGCATTATAATAGTTTAGCGACTTAATGTGTGAACAAAACATTTAGATTTGTCCCTGGCACCCTGTAAGTGTTCATAAGGAAATTCTGAAACAAAAACATGCATTATATAGCACGAAAAACTTACCAGCAGATATGGGCAGCAGTGTACAGAAAAGCAAATCCATAAAAAGTGAGAAATTATCCAATCACAAGGACAAAGAGAAAAATGATTGAAAAATATAAACAGTGTCATGGAAACATGTGGGACAATATCTAAAGTTCTAATATACATGAAATAGGAGTTCCAGAATTAAAGGAGAGAGATGGGCATAAAAATTATTTGAGAAAATAATGTCCAAGTTGGTCTTACTTCTATTCAGGATCTAAAAAATCTCAAGAGAACCTGGCACCCAACCCAACAGTAAGTAAAACTGGAGAATCTGTGAAATTACAACTTTTCTTACTTACCACCAACTGTCATAGTATAACTCTGAACTGTTTGTGCTATTGCAAAATCAATATAACCAAAATTTTGTAGAGTACTCATACACAACATTTGTGAAAGAAACAAAATCAGTATCCTTTCTGTAGAAGGGATCTTTTCCACAGAAACTTTGACACTAACATTTCATCAGCCACAGCAGTTGTCCAGGAGACTAACTATTGTCCTGTCAAGGTGATTGAAAAGTAGTAGATTATCTTTATTATAGATTAACCTCTGTTCTGTCCTTTAGGAGGTGGGAAGTTGGGCATATCTTTATTGTAAAGTACACCACGAAAATGAAAGAACTCTTTTGGGTCCAGCTATAATAATAATTATGGCCACTATTTATTGAATGCTTACAATGTACCAGGTACTAGTTTAAGTTATTTTAGTTGTTAATACACTTAATCCTCCTAATACATCTGTTAGGTAGTTACTCTCAGGCATCCTCTCAAACTTCACATTAAAAACAAACAAACAAACAAACAAAAAAACCCAAAACAAACAACTCAGCCCCAGGGAGGATGAATGAGTGTCTTTGCCAAAGTCACAGAGCTAGTAAGTGGTGATGCTAGAATTAGAAGGTGGGCAATCTTTCTCTGGAACTGTCACTATTTATTAACTTACTAATTAGCAGTTTAGAGGCTAGAAAAAGTTAAGTAGGTAAGAGGCAAGGAAAGGATATTGGTCTTTATCATCTTTAATGACTCACTCTACTTTAATGGCTTCTTATATGCTTACATATATCTTTTACAATTTTGATTCTCAAAGACACGATAATCATACTTTACTGTACTGAGCATCTGTGTTTGGCTATGCCAACTGTTCCTAGTCACTGATCATTTAAATTGTTAATATATTAGTCATTCTCCACAACAGTGTATAAAAATAAAAGATTTTATTTTTTAAAAGTCTATTATCATAATATTTCAGTTTTCATTAAGAAAAATATGCTATCAACCTAAAAGTTTCAGAAAATTAGTGAAGCTATCATCACTGTCATTTTAGTAGTTTTAAAAAATCATACCCTATTCAGATAAATATTGCTTTATTCTTTGATGTTTTTTAATAGAAAATAAACTATGACATGAAAGGAATAAAAGCTAAAAATAGAGACCTCAGCTTGCTAATAAGGACAAACAAATCAAAGAACTGAGTGAAAATAAAACTTTGTAGCCTCATTTCTTCTCTCTGTGAAGCCCTTCAGATCTGCCAAAACAGGCTTTCTGGTTCCATGTGTCATCCTGTCCTTGGTACTAGCATTGGGATTCTCTTGCAGGGCTGCAGTAGTATTCAAATTCACTGAGGAGAGTGCTGGGTTGTTCAGCCTATTTTGCATTAGCATCGGGAAAGTAGTTGCCTGCATGACTCCCATTTCTGCCCAGCTGCTGGGTTTGTCTGCATAATATAAGACTAAGTCAATAGGTCAGGAAGGTCCAGTGCAGTTACTCACTAACCTCTGAGATACATGAGAGCTCCATTTAATCAGAATTGAAATCAAAGAATAAGAGGGTTAGAAAGGGGATAAAATCAGCAGAAGGAAAGAGGTATCATTGTTTTATAAGACATTTTTGAGCTCCTTAATCAGAGGAAGGGTCTCACCAACAACAGAGCAAACACAAGTGGAAAAAATATAATTGGGAATCTAGCATGATACTTCAACTAGAGGTAATATTTTAAAAATTACTCATTGAATTATAAAACATATTTCTATTTGTCATTGAAATTAGAAATTTTTAACTCTCAGTAATTATACTGCGATTAGGTAATGTGTTGAAACATTTCTTTCTTTGCGTAATATAATTACACATAGGAGGTAACTCAGAAGTTGATATATGTTAGGTTAAAAATCTATATACCAGAAGGGTATCCAAATTTTATGTCAGACCGGCAAGGGGTATAGGTGTTTTGTGTGCAATCCAGTGCAACATGAAAGATGCAAAGAATTGCACAGATGTTAGCTTAGGAAAAATAGTTTCTTTAGAAAGTAAGTTAGAGAGAGAGAGAGAAAGGAGGTTCACCTCTCCAAAGTACATGAGGAGGTCAAAGCTTAGGAAAATGGTGGCAACCATAGCTCAAAGAGCACATGGCCATACCAGAGTTTAGTAGGGCAATGGCAAATAGCTGCTTGTTGGGTATATTAAATCCATGTTATATCCTTTCATTTCCCCCTCTTGTTATTGGACCTCCAAAAATGCTAGGCATATATATATCTCCCAGTGGGACCTCCAAATGTTAGGTCAGACCCACTGGGGTGGGGTTCTGATCCAGTGCCATGTGAAAGATGCAAAGAATTATACAGAAGTTAAATTGGAAAATATAGTTGGCACATGACCACACAAGAATTTAATAAAGCAATGGCAGCTGGCTGCTTAAGGTTGAATCCTTTTGAACCTTCCCTTTGATTGAGGAAGGTCATTAAGGTGGTTGAGTGGTGATCTCTTCCACATTATCACAGAGGGCAGATGAGCACAGGTACTGATGTCAGATGGTGAATAGCAGGCAGATGGGAGGGCTAGTCACGTGATTGCTGCCTTGGTAATGCGGTCAGTCTGTGTCATGAAGATCATGAAGGGCTGATTAGGTTAACTTGGGTCTTATGGGTGAGGCAAATACTTGAAATAGAAAAGCTAATTAGTACAAAATAAGCTGAGGAGGGGGGCTGTAAAACAAGTATCAATAGCTACCTCTGAGAAACTGGTTCTGTCTTTGGCTAGTGATTAGAGGGTAGGTTACGTGAACTGCTAGAAAAAACATGAGATTCAGGCAATGTTAAAATGGCGGCTCACTGGGTACATCAAATCCATGTTATGTCCTTTCATTTTCCCCTCTTGTTATTTTAAGATATTCTTATTTGTATCTGTGAACAGGGATGAAGTTTAAGCTTCTATAACTGCAACCTGCTGGATATGGATGTAGAGATGTTCCTGCCTGTCTAGAGTAAGAGGGGGTGATGAGAAGACAGAAGCTCAATGGAGTTGCTAAGTATCTTTAGTATCTATATACAAAACACTGTGAGGCGGGCTCGGTGGCTCAGCCTGTAATCCCGCGCCTTTGGGAGGCTGAGGTGAGTGGATCGCCTGAGCCCGCGGGTTCGAGACCCACCTGGGCAGTGAGACCTCATCTCTACAATAAATCAAAAAATCAGTTGGGCATGGTAGCACATGCCTGTAATTCCGGCTACTCGGAAGGCTGAGGTGGAAGGATCGCCAGGGCCCAACAGGTCGAGGCTGCGGTGGCCGGGAGTGGCCACTGTACTCCAGTCTGGGCGACAGTGAGACTCCAACTCAAAAAAAAAACAAAACACTGTGTACAAGTGTATAATATTAGAATTACTATTACTATAATAAAGGTCATTATAGCTGCTGTTATAACATATTGGAACTTTGATGTCTGGTAAAATGTATTTACAGTTACTCCAGTGGACTCGATACCTATTACAGGAGTCCAGGCAGTTCCCACTGTTGCACCAGTGAATTCCTGAGTCCATATGTGTTTGTCCCCACAGCTTGTCTTCAAGTTTCTTTGGGTTTTGTGAAAAGAATTTATAGATAGTTATAAGGCTATAAGTTTAATAGACTTTAACAAGGAAATACAGCCTGGGTGACAGAGTGAGACTCCGACTAAAAAAAAAAGGAGTTAAGAAGAGTGTGCCACAGGAAGAACAGGGGGTCTGGATGGCGCCATTTTGAAAACCTTGGGCCATTGCCCTTGTGGCAATAGAGGTCAAGCTGAAGGAGAACATCAGAGACAAGAGACCCACCTCCTGGTCATCTAGCCGGTATTGAGGAGACGCATAGTGCAGATGCTTCTCTCTACTGAGAGGGTCCTTAGATGTTTTAGAATGCATTTCAATGTGGGGGGCCCCTAGCCATGCATCTTGGGTTTCCCATGAGGAGGCCCAGAAGGGAGAGAGAAAGAGAGACAGCATCCTAAGAACAGTGTCTGAGAGAGGCCTGAGAAAGAGAGAGAGAGAGAGAGAGAAAGTCCATTCACTTCCTGAGTCCAGCGTCCCAGACAGAGGATTGGAGGAATCAGCCTCCTTATGTGAGTAATGAGTGAGACTTGGGAGACTTGGGAGACTTGGCCAAGATTTCTGCAGGGGGCCTCAGACCCCAGTAACATGCTCCCAAATGGACTTAGAGAGAGAAAGAATGGCCTATCAGAGCTGTTCCTGGATCTCTTCCTGACCAGATAAGCAGCTGGACATACCAGAGATGTTACTTCATACCGAAAAAGGCTGAGGCGACAGGGCGAGGGCCATTCGATATAGCTCTTCATGGGCAATAAGATTAAGAGCCAGTAGCAGTTCTGGAGGCTGGAAAGTCCAAGGTTGAGAGGCCTACAACTGGTGAGGGTTTTCTTGCTATGTCATAACATGGCAGAAGCCATCACATGGTGAGAGAGAATAAGAGAGGGCCAACTCGCTTTTATAACAAACCACTCTCATGACATTAATCTATTCATGAAGACAGAGCCCTCATGACTTATTCACCCCTTAAAGGTCCCTTATGCTGACACTGTTGCATTAGAAATTAAGTTTCCACACATGAATTATGGAGGACACATTCAACCCACAGCAGAATAAAGGTAAAGTTTTTGATGTCTAGCTTGTTGTATTACTCAAGGTTCTCCAGAGAAACAAAGCCAACAGGAAGGGAGGTATGTATGTACAATATTACTGGCAGGCTGGAGACCAAGGAAGAAACCAGTGTTGCAGTATCAGTCAGAGACTGGATGGCTGGTTTACTGTCAGTTGCAGAATTTCTTGCTCTAGGGAGGTCACTATTTTGGTTCTATTCAAGCCTTCAACTGACTGTGTACTCACATTATGCTTCACTCATAATGCACTGTTGTAATTGTTAATGTCATCCAAAAAACACTCTCACAAAAGCATCTAGATAATTTTTTAGCACATATTTGGGTTCCATGGTACAGCCAAGTTGACATAAAAAATTACCCACCATACTTATCTAATCTTTTTTTTTCCTGCCTGTACTCTGATGGATGCCTGAATATACAATTTTTTTCTTTCTTTCTTTCTTGTTTTTTTGAGTCAGAGTCTCACTCTGTCGTTCGGGCTGGAGTGCAGTGACACTCTCACAGCCACCACAGTCTCCACCTGCTGGGATCAGGCAATCCTTCCACCTTACCCTTCCAAGTAGCTAGAACTACAGGCACGCTATACAATTTTACATTACAAATTGTTTTTTTCCCTAGAATTTTGAAGACACTGTTGTGTTGCCTTTTGGGTTTTAGTATTCCTCTTTAGAAGTCTGATTCCATTTTGGTTTGTAATTTTTCTTAATTAGGATCTTCTCCTTAAACTAGTGGTCTCTTTACTCTCATTATTTCACCATGACAGACTTTGGACAAGACCTAATCTTACTCTGTGTTGAATATTTTGGGGTCCTTTCAAAACTAGGAAAGTTTTTTTCATTTCTGAGCAATTTTCTTGAATTGTTTCATAGTTTTATTCTCTCCATTCTGTTTTTTGGAAAGCTTATTATTTGAATATTTATTCTCTTGGATTAATCTATTTCTCTTCCTCTTTTCCTCCACGACTCATTTTTTTATTACTAATTTCTGGGATTTTTACCATTTTATCATCAATCTCTATGAAATATCTGCTTTCTGCAATATATTTTAAATATCTAGGCTCTCTTTTTTGTTTTTAAGTAATACTTTTTATAATATTCTTTTTCATAGGTGTAATATCTTCTCTCTCTGAAGATACTAGTTATCAAAGTTTTTTTAGGTTTTTTTCTTGTTCCCTAACTTATTACTGTTTTTCTGAAAGTTTCTCTTTTTTTTGTTTCCCTGCTTATTCTAGCACTTCATGCCTGAGGCTTTCCTAATATACGGGTTGACCATCAACTACTGTTCATATGTAGTAGTGAGGCATTCCAATGCTGATAAAATCTTTGTGCTGATACTTTTGTCTAGTTGGCAGTGGAACAGAACAGGAGGGCCTGTAGACCATGGCATGGCTCATAGACATCAAGAAAAAGATGTTTCAGGAGAGTCCCTCAGATTAGAACATGATCTCAGTCAGTGACTGGGTAAACTGAGGAACAGAATCCTGCTCCTGAAAGGAAAGGTGGACAACGCTCAGCATCTCCATTGTACCCCAAGTCTGCTTAGCCAGCCCTGTCAGAGCCTGCCCTGTGGGGGCTAAGAGGACTTTAGTCACAAATCACACTTTTTGTGTAATTTGTGATTTTTTAATCCTCATTTCTGAATAAGGTGAATTTATATCACCCTTAAGGATTTGTGAAAACAAACTAAACTAAACTAAAAACACAGTGAGATGTTTTTGTTTGCTTTTTTGTTTTCCCAGCTGCAAAAGGGCCTACTTCATCAACACAAGTATTCAGTCTAAGGTCCTGTGACTGGGGCCTGCTGACTTTACTCTGGAACTTCCGTTGCTCTAAGCAAGATGAAGCCTCTGTCCTTTGACCCAGCTGCCTGGGACAGTGCTGCAGAATCAGGGTAGAAGTCCAGTAGAAGGAGGGGTGTGTGTGTGTGTGTGTGTGTGTGTGTGTGTGTGTGTGTGTGTGTGTATCTCACAGGTCAAAACAGTTTCAGTGGAGGCTGTTTCTCATTCAAACAGTTTCAGTGGAGACTGTTTCTCATTCAAACTTATGCATTCCTAAACTGTCATTCAAATATATATCTATGCATGCTGCTTCCTCATAAAGTAGCTGCCATTGTAGGACCTCATCACAGACAAGGGAATGTTTTCAGTTGTTATGATATCACAGAGAATGTCAGAGCAGGAAAATAAATCAACACAGGTCTGGTGACTGGTTAAAATACAATTGTGGAGAATAGATTGTGGAAATTTTGGACAAATCAACCTGACTTTAAGGAGGGTAATGAAATGGCTCAAAGAGCTGCACTCACTTTCTTTTAACTTTAGGTCTAGGGCAACCAGGACTAATTCTCCTCTCTATTCAGTGTCTCTTATTTTATCACCTTAGTCTAAATCCTCACGCATTATGAAATAATGTATTTAATAGAGACATAGATGCTCTTTATTTATCTGAATGAAAGAAATGAGACTGCAGTTGCATCAACAGAGAATTTTCTTAGAAAATAACATTTTTATAAATATTTAAACATAAAGAGTCAACTAAAAATAATGTAGTTTTAAGCTACTTCCCCTCACATATTTTGGTTAAGATACAAAAGAATTTAATCTGATAAACTACCATGGTAGTTTCCTTATTAGTGAGAAAAGGTATTTGGCAATGCCTGAAGGGTAGCATCTTTTACCTATGTAATAAAATCTTATAAAAGAGAATAATAATATAAAAAGATACTTGCTATTGAAAAATAGGATATACCTGTCTGTTATAAAATATGTAAAAAGTGTCAGCTACTGGGTTTTCAAGAATGTCTTTCTGAAAAGAAAGCTTCTATGAAGACATAAACATAAAAGATTTTGAAAGTCAAATTTTACATTGTATAGATTATTTTCATTATGATAAATATAACTAAAAATATTCTTAGGTAATATATAGATGAGTTATCACTAATATACAGAGCAGAGTATCTGAAAGATTATAAAATTAATAACAAGAAAAAATGAAGCCATATATATATTTTTAAATGATTATCGTAGCCTTATAATACAGTTTAAAGTCTGAAAATGTGATACGTCCTGCTTTATTTCTTTTGCTAAGGATTGTTTTGGGTATTCATGGTCATTTATGTTTCCATATGAATTTCTGTTTTTTACATACCTTTCTGTCACAGAAGACACACTATAGATTATAAATTAAAGTTTCCTTGGTAATTTAGTGCTTCTATTATGACTTTATTTATTGGGATGTCATGGCTAAATGCTGCAAACAGAAGCTAATGCTGTAGAATAGGAATCCATGTTACCAAGGAACACCAGAGATCTAAGGTAGTTGCTTTATTAAACTTAGCCAATTAGCATACATTACTTTAATAATTATGTATTTCTTAGATATTTGAGAAAGAAAAAATAGTATGCTTATATATGCTTGTTTTTTAAGCTATATGCAAATAGAATGTATTGAAAACAAATCTGCCAAGATGTTATGGGGAATAATTCTGGAGGATGGAAATTGTTGTATATCATTTTTGGGGGTCTTTTTTATACATTTAAATATAAAAAAGTTAAAGGAAAAGCTTGTCTTTTTTAAAAAAGAAAAATGTCTTTATTTCATCCATAAAAGAAGAGTGAAACAAGACATTTGTAGTAAAATATCATGGCCACCGGAAAGACATTGTATGAATCAAATGCAGAAGCTCTTTCCTCTTCTCTGTCTTCTGTCTTTTTCCCTTTTTTTTCCTTTACTCTGTGGTCATTCAGTCATTGATTCAAAATTATTTGCAGAGTATCTGCTATGTTTCAAACACTGTGTTGGTTTCTGGGTTTTAATGGGTAACCAAAACATAGATTCCTGTCCCCCTGGTGCTGACCAGTGATGTGGTATGGTGTGCAGGTCAGTGGATAGATAATCAGTTATCACACACAGAAAAATAAGTGAAGAATGACAGTTCTTCCATATGAGGCAACAAGGCATGCCAGGAGCAAGAACCACCTCAGTTCACAGGAGAAAACAGAGTCTAGTTAGTGGTTAGGTGCAGAAGGTAAGGATCACTGAGTAAGTATCCTAGTCTCTATTTTTGGGCCAGACGCAGAGCTGGAAGCTGTCAGCTTTTGCACTTGCAGGCCTTGGCTTTGAACATGATCACTAGGACATAAACATGATCTTTTATTCTGATTAATGAGCCTAAACTTCAATATTATGTCTTATTAGGTCTCTACAACACCTCTTGCATTCAATTTTGACACTTGGTGTTTTATTTTTTTCAGGTCTGTGATTATTTCTCATATGTCCTAGATAAGAGGATGCATTTTACTAATTCTTACCCTTTGTACATCATCATGTATAGAATAGTAACATATCTTTTTTTAAAATTCTAGAATATAAATGCTAGGTTATCAAGCAATTCTGAACAGCAATTTTTCTCTTATATACTGAAATGATTTTGGCTTATCTTTTTCTGAACTAAAATCCCTTATTATATCCTTAGTGTGTAGCCAGCAATGATACTGATTTATAAGAGGTTAGAAGTTCAAAAATAAAGAAGGGTAAGAGTTATATAAGAGTTATACATAATTTTAAAAGGCAGATGTTATCTTCATTTAATAGGTATTGAAATAAGTAAATGAGAAAATAAGTTAGTGGCAGAACTGGTATTCAAACCCAGGCTTTTTGACTCCAAGTTATGTGCTTTTTCTAGAATATACCTAAATCAATATTTAGAACTAAATTAATGTTATTTTGGGTTTATGTAGATTTATTCAATAATATAATTTATTTTAATCTATCTCTGAAGTTACATTTTGATAAGGTTTTTCAATGCTCCCCTCCTACTACTAAAGCATGCTTTATCTAATCATAAATTTTTAAGTTGCCAACTTAAAATTTTATACTTGATATGCAAAGATATATTTGAATCATAAACAGGATGAGTAAAGTTTCTGAAATAGCATTAAAGTGCTAACTACTGATGCTAGACATTCCCAAATAGCTGAATTATATTTAGACCAGAAGATGGCATAAGAGCTATAGCAATGGAAAATTATACACAATAAGCCATGGACTTCCTTAAAGGATTGCATTATAAACCAGACTCTACATTATATAATTCTCTTTTTTTGTGATCAAAGGAAGCATTTTTGGCCTGTGAAATTCCTCCTTTTTAAATTACATAACGATTGTAGGAAAAAATAACACGCACACACACAAATTAAAATTAAAACTATCCAAGTCTCACAATCCAAACATAACTATCACCCACACCATGATGCCTATACATCTATACTTCTGATGGAATCAACTATATAAACTGCTATGTACCAACTGCCACTTTCACTAACAACATATAATGGGCATTTTAGGTTAATATTTTCTGTACAATCACTGATTGACAGTGTAGTGCTCCAGTGTAGTAGGTACCATAATTTATCTCATCACTCTCTTACTGTTGGCTGAGTAAGCTGTTTCCAGTCTTTTACTATGATACACAATTCTGTAATGAGGATACTTTACATATATCTTTGCTCATATGTATGACTATTTCCTTAGCAAAAATCCTAGAATTTATGCTACAGCAGAATGTCTAATCAAAAGACTGAAATTTTGAAGATTTTTCCAGATATCACCAGATGACCCCCGACAAAATCTGTACTTAATTTTCTTTCTTAGCAGCATATGAAGGCCCAGCTTCCCCCACACCTACTTTAGCCCCACATATTATCCTGATAGCACTTTCTAAACCAAATTCATCAGGAAGTTTCTTATATGAATCACATCTTATAGAACTGTACATAAAAATGGAAAAGATATGTTATTAAAGCTTAGTAAAAATTTTGTTCACACAAGTAAATGAGGGTTTTTATTGTTTAATAAGAATAACAAGTATATGTTGGAACTCTACATATATTAAATATACATTTAATTTTAAAAATACTTTCAGAGCATTTTCTGAATGAAGGAATAAATGAATAAAAGAGGTAGTAGTAGCAGCAATTATAACACTGCCACCCAGTATTTTCCAAGTGCTTACTGTGTACCAGGCATAGTTATAAAAGCACTAGAAGAATCAACTTATTTAGGGCGGGCTTCGTGCTTCAGCCTGTAATCTCAGCACTTTCGGAGGCTGAGGTGAGTGGATTGCCTGAGCCCGCGGGTTTGAGACCAGCCCAGACAACTTGGTGAGACCTTGTGTCTAAATAAAGTTAAAAATAGCAGGGCATGGTAGCGCATGTCTGTAGTTCCAGCTACTTGGAAGGCTGAGGCGGAAGGATTGCCAGAGCCCAGCAGGTCGACGCTGGGGTGACTGTGAGCGTGCCACTGCACTCTAGCCTGAGTGACAGAGTGAGACTCCAATTCAAAAAAAGAATTAAGTTATTTAATTTTCATAATAAGACACAGACAAAATTTTTCAGAAAAAAATCACAAAATTTTGCCTAGTTATGTTTATTCCATGATCTATCTCTAGAATGTAATTTTTAAAATATATTAAGGGCTGTTTTGATATTAAAGCCAGAATCCATGCTTGTAAAGACCAAACTTCATGCCTGAATGGACAATATGTAATGTCAGATGGAAACGTCCATGATTGAAAGGTTATATTCTATGCATGGAATCTCACTTTCCATACTCAGGAGGCCAAGTTCCATATTTTGGAAAGTCAACTTCTATGACTAAAATGTTAGGTTCCATGTCTGAGGTGTCAGGTTCTGCATCTGTAAGATCATGTTCTATACTTGGAATTTGTGATTCTAAATATGGTGTGTCAGTTCCCATGCTTATATGACTAGACTCCATGCTTGGTAATTGAAATTCCATATGTTGAATGGCAAATTTCAAAGATAGCATTTCATGCGAGAGATTGAGATTCCACACATGGAGTGCCATGCTCCGCAACTGGAAGTACAGTTCTATAAAAGCAAGATTTTATCCATAAATGACTGAATTCCAAACATGAAGACTCAGATTCCACAACTAGAGATAGAGTACCAAGAGTGAAAGTCTTGTTTCATTCCCAGAAGTTCAAATTAGAAGGCCAGAGTTTAGACCTAGATGACCATGATCCTTACTTAGTGGGCCACATGACATAACTTGAAGTTCAAGTTCATCAGAAAGCTAGGACCCAAGCTTGAAAAAAGAAACTTCATATAGGTAGCAACTCATGGAATATATGAAAGGACTATTCCTTGCCTAGAAGTCTAGGATACCATACATAGATGCTCAGGTTCTCTGCCGAGGTTAAGTGGGCATGCTGAAAAGGCAGAAATCTGTAGGGAGAGTCTATACCTCTAAAGTTAGATTTTATACTTGAGAGTCTGGATCCATATTTGAAGATTTTATACTTGAGAATCTGGGTCCATGTTTGAAGGGCCACATCAAGCATCTAGAGGGCCAATACACCTACTTAGAAGGCTAGGTTTATATGTCGGGGATGGAGGGGAAAAGGAGGAGAGGGTCAAAGTTCTATCCCTTTAGTGACAGATTTCTTATGGACAACCAAAATCATGGCTGTAAGACCGTGTTCCACAATTGGAGATTGAGATTTCATATATGAGATACTAGGTTCCATGCCTATGAGACCAGTTTCCATGTCTCAGAGTGGCACCATCTAGACAGTTAGTTTACGGTATCTGAGCTAATCAAGGAAAAAGATACAACCACAAGATGCAGTAACACACAACAAGCTTTATTGTGTGGTGTTCGGACTAGGTTGCATCAAGGAAATGTTCCTACAGTTTGAGTTTATTCAGAAGCTTATGGTAAATGGGATATCATCGAGAAGTGGAAGAAAGCAAGAGAGCCTATTGTTAGGCAGATAGAAGAAAGAGCTTATGTGTCTAAGTGATGTCCATCAGCAGCATGCTCAGGATCAAAAAGCTCTGAAGGCCAAAACAGCTTGAGGTCTTATAACAACAAGCCTCCATCTTATCAGTGGCTAGCAGATACTGGGTGTATTTGCATAGGTTAAACAAAGCAGGCAGGCTCTAAATGGCAAAAATTGTTTCTTTGGGGGGTATTTTAAAAATAATCAAATATGTAAAACTTTAAGTATGACTTTAGAAGCCTTTTGAGTCAGTGTTTCTCAGCCTGCAGTGAAGAAATAAACAACTTAGGGGTCACAGGAGACCATTTTTGGCTCATTTACATAGCACAACATCCATAACAGAAATTCAGGTACCATATTTGGATTGTCAGTTTTCACACTTTTAATACTGTGTTTCATGTTTGAAAAATAAGATCCTGTACAAAGTGCCACGTTCCTTGTATGTAAAACCATAGATAGTGTGTCACATGCCATGTATGTGGAGTCTTGTTCCATGTATGGAATTTGAGACTTCACACCAAAAGTGCCAAGTTCTATGCTTATAAGGTTCCATTTTGGGAGACTGAGATTCCACACATAAAGTGACATGGTCTATACCTCAAAGCACAGTTCTATAAATGGAGGGCTAAGTTCAGTGCCTAGAGATCTACCATTCTACAGTAAAAAAAATCCATATTTTATTCATAGACGACCAGTTTCAGACATAGAGAATTCGATTCTATGCCTAGAGTTCAGTATCAAGAACAAAAGGTCTTATTTCAGACTGAGAAGTTCAGATTAGACATTTCAGGACTAGATGATTAGATTCCATAGTTGGTAGACTAGATTACATCTTTTTAAATTCAGGTTCTACCTTTACAAGTCTATGTTCCAAGCCTGGAGGAAGAGACATCAATCAGGAAGTCATGGTTTGCCTCCAAGATCTAATTCCATGTCCAGAAGCTCTATCCTCATATTAAATCCCATTTTCCATATGGGATTCTAGAATTAATGAATCTTTAGAAGTGGTGTTATGTCTGGAAAGGCAGAATTCACACTTAGGTGAACTTTCCATGCCTGTAAAATTAAATTCTATTTGAACGGTCAGGATCCATGTTTAAATAGTTACATTCCTGCGGTACATATACATGATGGAATATTATGTAGCCATAAAGAAGAACAAAATCATGAACTTCACAGCAATCTGGATGGACTTAGAGTCTATAATACTCAGTGATCTTTCCCAGAAACAAAGAATTGAGTATCACATGTTCTCACTCATAGGTGAACCTTGAACAACTATCATAATACTATAAGAAAAGGATTGGCAGTTGTGGGAAACTTCAAGAGTGTGTGGAGGGAGAGATGGGATTGGCAGTAGTGGGAATCTGCCTGGAGAAGTGGGGAGGCACACTTCATTAACAAGGGTACCTGCATTATGAACTTTTGTATACCTAACCCTGAATTGCACTCCATATTTTTAAAATAAAAAAATTAAAAGTTAATAAATAATAAATAAATAGCTGCCTTCCATACTCAGAGGACCAATGATCATCCTTAGAGGCAAACCATGCCATTCCTTTAGATTCCAAGATAGTATGGCTGACTCTCAGATGGAAAACCAACTTTCATGCCTGGAAAGGCAGAATTCATGGAAGAAATAACATTTGGACTGGATCTTGCATGGGTAGGATGTGAGCATGCAGAGAAGGGAAGAGGAAGGCAGAAAGAGCAGAATACACATAAGCTTGGAAATGGAAAATTGTAAGGCACTCCCTAAGATTAAGAAATGATTGGTTTGCCAAAGGATAAGAAGAGAAAATTGGAAAGAGAGGATAAGATCGGGTTTTAGATCATCTCGAATGCATGATTCATTGAGCATAATCAAGTAGGAGACTGCTATGGGCAGACCAGATCTGAGGCCCAGAAAGAGTAAAATTTCAAATATGAAGTACCATGTTGCATGCTTTTAGGGACAGGTTCCAACTTGAAGATTGAAATTTTCTACATGAAATGCCAAGTTTCATTCTTTTTTGTGCCCTCTTTCATGTCTAGAGGATTAGGATGTCACACACATATGACATGCCAACTTCCATGCTTTAAGGACTGGTTCCCTGTTTGGTGATTTAAATTTTATACATGAAATGCAATTTTCTGTTCTTTTAGGAACAAGTCCATTCTTAGATGTTGAGAATGCATATATGTATTTAAACTTCCATGTCTGGAAATGAAGTATCTTTTTCTTGGAAAAGACCTCACACCATGTTTAATGTCTGGGGTGCCAGGTTCCACTCAAATAAGGCCATGTTTCATGCTTGCAGTTTGAGATTATAGATACAAAGTACCTGGTTCTGTGCTCATCAGAGGAGGTAAAATTCTATTAGATATAGATTCCACATATCAAGTGCCAGTTCCCATTTTAACTAACAGGGTTCTATGCGTGGAATTTGAAATTTTGGATGTGGAATTCCAGGTGCATTGCATAGGGACTCTAGTTCCTTCTTGGAGACTGAGATTCTACACATATTATCAGTAACATATGCATAGGGCCTGGTGTCATGTGTAATGATTGGGATTCCAGACATCGAGCTCCAGGTTGCATGATTCTTTTTTTTTTTTGGAGTTGGAGTCTCACTCTGTCGCCCATACTGGAGTGCAGTAGCCGCTCCCGGCCACCGCAGCCTCGACCTGCTGGGCTCCGGCGATCCTTCCGCCTCAGCCTTCCAAGTAGCCGGAATTACAGGCATGTACTACCACGCCTGGCTGATTTTTTGATTTATTGTAGAGATGAGGTCTCGCTGCCCAGGCGGATCTCAAACCTGCGGGCTCAGGCAATCCACTCACCTCAGCCTCCCAAAGGCGCGGGATTACAGGCTGAGCCACTGAGCCCGGCTGGTTGCACGATTCTTAAGGCTAGGTTATGTACTCTGATATTGAGATTTCACACATGGATTGCCAGATTAAATTATTCTTGGGCCAGATTCTATGTATGAAGATTTACATTCCACATATAGTGGGAGCCAAGCTTGTAGGGCCAATTTCGATGCTTGGATATTGAGATATTATACATGTACTGCAAAATGCTATGCATATTTCATGTATTATAGAGCCAACTTACATGATTCAAACACTAGTTTCCATGCCTTGAGGTTTAGTAACATATAAGTCAGGTTTAGTAACATATAAGACCATGTCTGTCTCATGCATACAGATTGAGATTTCACACATAAAATGCTAGATCCCATGTTTGTGGTTCCATGTTCCATCCTTGGATTTAAGATTCCATACTGGAGTGCCAGGTTCCGTGTTTGTAAGGTAAGATTCTATGCTCAAAAAATGAGTCTCTCACTTGGAGTGTCAGGTGCCTTGTGTGTAGAGTCAGCTTTCATGTGCAGAGATTCAAATTACACAAGTAGTATACCACCTTTCATGCTTATAGTTCTTAGAGATTTACATTGCTTACATGGTGTATTAGTCTGCTCAGACTGCCATAAAAAAATACCACAGGCTGGGTGGTTTAAATAACAGAAATTTATTTTCTCACTGTTCTGGAGGCTAGAAGTTGGCAAATTTGCTTCTGATAATGACTCTTTTTCTGGCTTACAGAAAGTCATCATCTCACTGTCCTCACATGACCTTTCCTCTGTGTTCACACAGATAGAGAGCAAGCTTTGGTGTCTTTTCCTCTTTTTATAAAGACATAAGTCCTATCAAAATTAGGACCTCACCCTTATGCTTTTATTTAACCTTAATTACCTTTTTAAACATCCTATCTCAAAATACAGTTGCATTGGTGGTTAGGGCCTCGACATATGAATTCCGTGGTGACACAATTCCATAATCCATGGTGTGCCAGAATTGATACCTTAGAGAGCAGTTTCCATGTTTTGAAGTTTCCAATGTCTATGATTGAAATGCCAATTTCCATGTCTGGAATAGCAGGTTTCAAATATGTCTGGCCATGTTTCGTGTTTCCTAATTTTGATGGGACTTGTGTCTTTATAAAAAGAAGAAAAGACACCAAAGCTGCTCTCTATGCTTGTAACACACACTTTATGTGCCAGCTTCTCTGTTTGTAGGTCCAGACTCTTTGCTTGGCAATTGAGATTCCACACATAGAATGCCAACTTTTGTACTTGTAGAGCCATATTCCACCCTTGAATATTGAGCTTCCATGAATGAAGTGTCAGGTTCCATACTTTTATGGTTAGTTTTCATGCTTGGAGATTAAGAGTCCATATGTGGAGTTACAGATTTCTTGCCAAGAGGACCACATTCCATATGTGGGGAGACAAAATCTATGAGATAAGTATAAGTTTCCATGTCTTGGGTGTCAAAATCCTCTGAGACCATGGTCCATGTTTAGAGATCGAGAGTCCACACATGTGGAGCCATTTTCTTTGCTTGTAAGGCAGTACACCTGCTTTGACATTGAAATTAAGTTCATGGATTTCTAGAATCCATGACTAGGAGACCAGTTTCCAAGTTTTGGAGAGCACATGTGTATGACTGAAATGCAAGATACAAGATTTTATAGCTGGACTATCATGTTTCACGTTTGTGGAGTCAAGTTTCATGTTTTGAAATCGACATTCTGTATAGGTGTCAAATTCTAAACTTGCAAAACTAAGTTTTATTCATGAGATTTGAGAGTTTACACATTGCACACTCGATTCTGCTTGTTGGACCAGTTTTCATGTTTGAATTTAGCATGCAAAGTGCAAAGTTCCACACCTAGGTGACATGAAAGATAATTTTCAGAGTTCAAATATCAGGTTTCAAGTCAGGTAGCAAATTCACCACAGATAAGTCCATATTTCATTCATGGAGACTCAGATTACACATATGGAATGTCAAGTCACATGTTAGTGGGCCCAGGTTCCATGATTGTAGAGCCAGATGTTATGCTCTGAGATTGAGATTCCATACATGATCTGTCAGGTTATTTTATTTTATTTTTTTAGATAGATTTTTACTGTGTTGCCCAGTTTGGAGTGCATTGACACTATCATAGCTCAAGCAATCTTTCCACCTCAGCCTCTCAAGTATCTAGAAATACAGACAGGAGCAACTGCATCTGGCTGCCTCTATGTTTTTATGGTTGTAGTGCTAAATTCTATGTCTGGAGACTGAGATTATGTATGTGTGTTGCAGTTAGCAAGGTTTCCTATGCTGGATGGTCAACATCTATTCCATACCCAGATGTCTATGACCCACATGTGGAAGTCTAGGTTCCAGACCTAGAAGACCAAATTCTACACCTAGAGGAGAAAGATTCACATTTGAAACTACTTTCTATGTCTGTAAAGTCAGACTCTATACTTAGAGATCTAGATTCCACAATTGAAAGGCCACATTCTGTATCTGAAGGAACAGATTTTGTGTTTAGAGGGCTCGTTTCCAGTCTTGGAGATCTAAATCCATGCCTGTAAGGCTGGGTCTTATATGAAAAAAAGAGAATTTATTCTTAGAATGCATACTTCATGCCTGGAAGACCTAAATTAATCTAAAAAAACCCAAACAAACAGATTCCATAATTGTTACTGGTCAGATTCCATTCCCATAAGCTCATGTTCCACACCTGGAATTTAAAGCTCCTTATTTGTTGGGTTAAATTCTATGTTTAGAGTCATGCCTTGAGTGCAAGACTCCATGTCTGATGGCCAGTTTCCACAACTGGAAGACTATGCTTCATGCTGGGAAGGCCAAATTATGTATCTGAAAGTCTAGGCTCCATGCCTGATGTGACAAGTTCCATGGATGTACTAATGTCCCATGGTACAAAGATAGGTTACATGATTTCAAAACCCCTTCCAAGTCTAGAAGGCTAGATTTTATATGTGGAAGGACAGAATTCATGACTAGAGGGGTGGAGTCCATATATGGAGAGCATGTTATGTGACTGTGATGTCAGTTTCCATGCTTAGAGTGTTTATTTTCACACTGAAGGACAGAAATGCTAGAGCCAGGTTTGATGCTTAGTATGGGTGGCGGGCTGTCATCCCATGCCTGCAGGGTCAAACCTCAAGAACCAGGTTCCAATAAGTAGAAGGCCATTTCCAGGTTTAAAGGACCAAGTTCAAAGCCTGGATTTCTTGGTGTCATGGCTAGAAGGCCAGGGTCCTTGCTTCATATATCAGGCAGTTCAGCCACAACCACAACTAGCTGGGAATGAGGATTTACCTAAAAATTTATTACTACAGAAATAGCTATTCTAATTGCTAAGTTGAGACTGCATTGTGACATAAGTGACCTAAGAATGAGCAGAAAAAATTATGAGGGCTACCAGGAGTTTTTATGCAGTGGCATAATAAATTCCCACAATAAATAAAATTTAAGATGACAATGGGAGACAAATGTAAAGTAATTTAGTTACACACTTCCAGTCATAACTGTTCTGCTTAGTAGTTAGATTGGCAATTACTGAGTACTAATGATAAGGTTTAGACCTTGCTAAGTCTAAACTTGCATTGTATCCTTTAATTCCATGGGACAGTTTCTATTATTTAGCAGAAGATAAAACTGTGACACAGACTGATTTTTGTGAAGTTCTTCAGTTGGTATACAGTGGAGCAAGGACATGAACTCTGCTATATTTAATGCATTGTAAATGATAATAGGTTATGCCTGCAGTGTTGAATGAGATGAGAAGTAGTTAGTGTTAATTCCCTCACTGCACAGCCAGACTCAGCTGTCTCTGTGGTATGACAGCCATAACCCACATTTTGAGCTGCAAAATACTCTTAAGTGTTATGAAAAATAAATGGTATATCAACTCTAATAAGTATTATTTCTAGCAATGAAAAAACAAGTTCCATTCAACTTCAGAGGTATGAATTTATGGGTATGTACACAGTGTGATATTCATAATTAGTTTTTATAAAGCATTTCTTATCCCTGAAACATTTTATGAAATTAACTAATTAATCTTCACCATATCCTTCAGAGAGAGATAGCTGTATCCTGTCTGCAAAGAGCCTCTGTCATGGGACTTGGAATGCTTTATGAATATTATATATAGTGATAAGCAGGCTCCAGACACTTCAGATTCACACAAGCTGACATTGAGGATTTAGGAGTCATACATTCCCTAAGCAAATGTTTATGTGGTGTCATTACTAGAAACCTATAGCCATGGGAATAATGTCCCTAGGAAGTGAAACATGGCTGAATGCAATGGAGATTATGAGGGTGGGATGTTATCTTTAGAAAAGACAAAAATCCCTCTTGACCTCTTTGACCCAAATATAGAATTACTCTCATGAGGGCAGTTTACCCAAGTTCAAGGCTTCTTCTTCATTCTGATCACATTTTCTAACCTGTAGAGTTTATTTCTGACTTGCATAGGATTTTCTTGAACTTGTAGTGCAGCTCTCCCATGTTGGCATT
The DNA here is from genome assembly GCF_000164805.1 of Carlito syrichta. Classification (NCBI taxonomy): domain Eukaryota; kingdom Metazoa; phylum Chordata; class Mammalia; order Primates; family Tarsiidae; genus Carlito; species Carlito syrichta. The sequence continues at coordinate 144,360 of NW_007258486.1, read as the reverse complement.
CCTCATAACTGGTGACATTTCCCACTGCCATATCTCCTCATTCATTTTCAGCCCTGTTCAAGTCCCTAGCACTATCCTTCACTACAGGCTGAAAAGAATTAAATGTCCTTTGCCCAGAGATCTGAGGTTTAGTATTCAAAGTATTAATACTTTTTGAAAACTGAGCCTGTGCCTTATCATAGTTGAGGTTTCCTAGAAGACACTTTAAATGATTTATAGTCTAAATGCTCACAGAGATAACAGTCAGGGAGTGAGAAAAATCAGAATAGCACAGGAGATGGAGCTGTGTTATAGGGAGAAGTCTAGCCTCAGCCTGATTTCCTGACCACAATGATGCAATTCTCATTCCAAAGGTAAGGAGGATAGGTTATTTTATGTTGACATAGGTCAGTCATTGGATATGAGCCACCCTCGAGGAGGGACCAATTCCACACTGGAGTATCATTCTGTGTACTTTCATCAGCATAAAGAGTTTGTCTGCAGCCAACATCTGCAGTCTCTGGGGGACAGGTGCACTGGTCTGGTAAAGGGGTTCTGGAAGAGCACCTTCCAGCAGCATTTGCTTCAGCCCACCTTGAATCACTCAGATCCACTTACTTCTTGTACTACGTTTTCTTAATACACTCATAACTTATTCCAACTTCTGGGAAACTTACCATAGGAGGATTAGTGGGTCACGCTATAGCCCTGCTATTGCTATTGGTTCTAAAGAAGCAACTGAAACTCACTATCAACCTTCTCTACCACTATCTTGTATTTCTTTCACCCTCAGCTCATACTTCTGATGGTCTAGGTGACTTGTCTGCTGGCTGGTCAAGTCCCATGTCCCTGAGGGTTCTGAGTCCTTTATTACCATACTCTCTTATCAGGCAATAATTGTATTTGCCCGTTTAAATTAAAATTGGGCTTGGGATGCCTGAGATGACCACTGGATAACATGTTTGCCAAGTATATTTCTCCTGGCCTGTCTTATATAAAACAGTTCTATCTCCTCATGAAGAACCTCACGGCATCTCAATTATTTGTCTGCTGGTCTATTGGGCAGTGATCCCAAAGTAAACATGTAGCAGCTGCAGCTATGCATTTAATGAGACTTTTACTGAGTCCTTTAGTAAAAGTGTTTCCTTTCCAGGAATCAGGATGTTTATTCCAACAGAGCCTGAACTTACATGAACATCACAAATTCTCCAAGCAGGTTACTGGAAAGGATGGTGACTGGTGCCATTTCTACTTTTGCACCTTAGTTCTAAGATCCATGTGTCCTGTCTATTGGGGACACAGGACCAAGTAATAAATGTTGAATGCAGGCACATACTGCCTCCTGAAGAAGAATGCTCCACACCCACAGGTCTACAGTGTCTTGTAAGCTGCTGTGTTGTAGGAGTAGGGATCCCATCGACATGTGCCTACTGTTGCACCACCTTTACTGTAAAGTGAGCCTCTTGATCTAAGGCAATGTCATATAGGATCTTATGAAGAAAAATCCAGTACTCTGGTGATAGTGTTGGCTGAAAACCGGTAGAGCTATCTCCTTTTAAGGGTAGAAGACCATTAATCAACTTTTACCAACTGTCTGATTCATCTTCTTAAAGGATGATCCCATAGCAGAGGCTCAAGTTTGCCCTTTCTTATTGGTGTTAGCTAGAGAAGGCCCATGCTTAGACTCTATTATTGCAACCATGACTACTCCATTGATGAGTACATTGAACAGTCATGGTGATGAGGGCAGAGCCAACAGGTGAGCAGTCCTGTCCACTTGGTTTTCAGGGCTTCATTGGCACTGGATGCTGTCTGGTAGGCATTAGTATACAAAGATATTCACATTTTGTGCCTACTCCCCTAGCCATACCTGGGTGACTCTTCCCTAGACCTCCTTGTCCCCAAACTTCTCATCTGGCATCTTCCAGGCCCCTGGCCAGTCATCAAAGCAATTCATCACTGCCCATGATTCTATGTATATCCTTAGCTTTGGCCATTTTTCTTGCCACACAAATTGATAATAAGGTTATCTGCCCCAAAGCTCTGTTCCTTGGAAGGAGTTCACCTTACCACCATATTTCAGGGTCACCCTTGAGTTAGAAAGTATTTTGTCTTCAGTCCATTTTCAACCTGCAGAATATACTGAACTAAACTACCCATAAGCCTTGCCTGGGTTTTTCCTCCTTTGTCACCTGATCTCAGGTAGCCCCATGTGTCCATAATGTGAGCTGAGGGAGAGGCGTTGGTACAACAGTGCTGAATATTTGGGTTCACCTATTTCTGTGGATTATTCTTGCTTTCTGGACATGCTGAAGTCCAATCCCAGCTATTCCATCTCCCCTTTAAGATCAATTCTACTGATCATATGACATAGTGAACCTGACAGAACTTGGCTCATGATAGATAGCTCAGTCTATATGGTCACTTAATATCCCATAATCAGAAGCTCAGCATTCATGAAGGCCCATAAATATGTCAAAAGATACTTTTAAATTCTTCATACAGTTATCTTCTTTAAACAATGTGACCTGCTTCCAAAATTCTAGGTGTCTGTAATGTGATTCTCCTAGTAGGCCTTGCTAGAAATTCCATACAGACTGCTATAGTACTATAGAATCTTCTGGGTTATAAGGATCACTTGGCAGGGCTGCTTGTACTACAGCCTAAACTTACTACAGAATATTTTCTTGTTCTGAATCCCACTGAAAACTTACAGCCTTCCATATAACTTGATGAAGGGTGTGGAGCAATATTTCCACAAGCAATATATGCTGCTTCCCAAACCCAGGGAGGCCTATTTAGTGTTGTGATTCTTTCTTGGTGGTATGAGGAACAAAGTAAAATGACCAGTCCTGCACCATGAAGGAGTTGATTGGCATACCCCACCCCACTGATACCTAAAACTTTTTCCAATATAACATGCTTCTGAAATATTTTAGGGGTTAGCTCTCATCCTCTGGAGCATGTGTTTTATCAGGACATCTAAGATACTTGCCACTTCCTGCTCATTAGATTAAAATAAAATGATGCCAGCAATGTAATGAACCAACATTAAGGTACATGGGTTATGCAGATGGTTCAGATACTTTTTAGTAACACTGTAACGGATATTAGAAGATGTAACTTACAGGGTGGAAAACCATGACTGCATGCTCATGTACATCTCACTCATACCACATGGGAATGTGAACAGTGTCTCCTTGATGGCTGGAGAAGAATGCATTTGCCAGACCAACTACCACATACCACATACTAAAGGTTATGTTGATCTCTTTTTAGTAATGACAGAACACTTGACACAGATGGCTACTTGGCTAAATTTGCAGTTCCTGCTATTATACACCATTATCTATTCAGTTCTTGCAGGGCCAACCTGACGAATTAAATGGGAATATGATGGAGTTCACCACTCCTATGTCCTTTCAGTCTTTCAGAGTGTCACTAAGATCTGCTGTTCCACCCATGGTGTGATACTACTTTTGGTTTCTTATTTTGGCTTGAAAAGGGAAGCTTCGGGGTATTCCACTTGACCTTTCCTACTCTAGTGGCTTCTTTTGCATAGGGCAAGGAACAGATGTGACAATTCTGCCAGCTACTAAATATGTCTCTTCTTACTTTACACTTGTGAATTGAGGAAACAACCACTGGGTGAATCTGTGGACCCAATGGACCAGCTGTTTAATACACCCAAGACGGTTTCTCTACTTATTATCTGATCTCCACTTACTGCTGCTGTAATGTGTGAGTAGGGGCTCATCACGATGGCATTTAGAGTCTCCAAGTGTGTCAGCTCAGACTCTGTATCCAACAACCTTCAAAAGATATGTACAATTACGCAGTAAATATCTATCTGTTCCTTTGGTGGAATGATTGGGAATAACTACTCACTGTGGTATTGCAGGGTTCTTTATTCAGGGTAATCTTTTAACTGGTGGGTTCTGAGAACTGTCTCAAATCTGAAAACTGGGCAAGGGATGATGTGTTTCCTTTGGGCAGCAGTGTGTGTGTGTGTCTGTTGACTATCTATATATCTTCCTCTGCAAATACCATGTTTAATGAGCCATCTTCACAGATTCTTGAAGGTCAGGCACCCCTGGCCACCATTCTAACCTTACTTCCCTGACAGTCATCACACCCATCTTGTCTCTGATGGCTACACACTGTTGCCTATCTTCTGCTATACTGAGATTCAGCCTTCCCATTACTACTCAAGAGCCCAATTCTGTAACAATATATCCCACTATCAACCTGCAGAGGACAGCTAATGTTGAGCTTATCAATGATTATAATTTCCCCTTCACCAGAGCATTTATTCTTGGCTTGATAAGTAGAGTGTTTCTTGGGTGAAGAAAGTCAACTAGTGTATCTTCCAGATTTATATAATAGGTCCACTCTAGCACACTCACTTCTCTAAACCTTTTGATCCCTGCCTAAACCACCTCAGAGTATTTTTAACTGCTACATTATCTCACCTCCTTGAAGAGCAGGATTTCAGGCTACACATTGGGCTGCAGTTATGACAGGACTCTGTTATACGGAAAGAGAGAGGTGGTATCTCAATTTCTCTGACAGGTCTTTTCATGTTAGACTCAGTATGAAATTCAGATACTGTACTAGATTCAAGAAAAGGCCTCAGACACATGCCTTTGATGTCCTACTCAGGTTTTCTTTACTGGGCTGTGCACCCATTCTGTAGCTGCTTTGAATGCTGGCTGCTATCAGTTAAAATCTACATCCTTCCCCAGAGGATTGCCCCTGGCTGATGTGGACTTACCACCTCTCACAACCCTTAGGTCCCACATGATGAATGGCTGGCTCCAGAGGCAATGCAATGGTCAAATTTCAATAGGGATAACTGGGGAGGCCACACAAGTATCCACAGGAAGAGTGTGATTGTGCCCAGAGTAATCCTGAAGGTGCTGACTGAACTGGCAGGTGTGAATGAAAAGTTGGATGTAGGAGATTTCGTCAATATAGGGAATTCTCCCAATAGCCTAGACATTATGTCCTGGCAAGACTCTCTAGAGCAGGTTCCAATACGCTTGCATCTAGGGTAGTGCTTAGAAGCTTGGACAAAACAATGCCCTACATTAAATCCAGCTGAGATGGCAGAACCACTCTGGCTTCAGAGTCATCTGCCTGGGATAAAGCCTCTTGTATGCCATAGGAACTTGGTATTATTTAAGTTTCTGAGCTTCTTTTTTTGTGCAAGTAAAAGGGGGATAATAGCAACACTTACCTCACAGTGGGTGAATGTTAAATGAGTTCTGAGAAGTATATTTGTTTCTAATAGGTCCTGGCACAATGACCCTTTTGGAAATATAGATTATTGTTTTCATCACTAGTGAAAGAGTTATTTGATGTATGCTAATTGCTTGGGCTCTGAATATTGTCTCTAGATTCCCCCTAACTAGGGTGTTGGAAACCAATGCTCTCCCACTCCAACACTGCCTCATATCGGTCACTTCTGACATGGCTGCCTCCTACTTCCTGCATGCCAGATTCTATCTGGGGCCTTCACTCCTAGTGGACAGGTCAGGATCTGAACTCCAAGCCCTCTCAACTGCCTATCACTTCCAACTGGTTTGCATTGAAAGAAAGTGGCCCTGCCCCTGGGAGGAATACATTTGAGTCTACAATGCAATCTATGCTTTGGAACTAATAGCATCATGAAGCCAGAGCTAGCTTCAGAGTGTAAGAGTCTTCAAAACCACCATGTCATTTCATTTATTCAACTTCAGTACTTTAGAATGTATTTTTATTGCATCACGGTCTCATTTTGCAACTGAGGATAATTTTCAAGCATGGCTTGTTCCTGTCACATGAAATGATAAATTTGTTCATTTGGAACTGCAAATCTAGTTATTCATGCTTTATGTAAGCAAATTAAATTTTTTCTTTGGGATTATTGGCAACATTTAATATTATGAATTCTGTTGAGATGTTGAAGAAGGGACCTGAATTTTAAGAATCACGGTAAATTGCAAAATGGATTTATTGATCTGGGAAGGTTTTACAGAAGAATGACATGTGAGCTGGGACTTGTAGGAAGGAAGACTTCAAGTTTCCCAGGTTCAGATATGGGGTAGGAGAGAGCAGACAGTTGGATATACTGGAGAGAGGAGGGTATGAGCAAGGATATGGAAAAGGAGAAGGGAAAGGGTAGGGTTAGTGTGAGACACCTCCAGTCCAGTTTAGAACACAGTCAAATAAATAGCTACAAGGGCAGTGTGGGGACACATTTATAGATGTCCTTGAATAGTGGTCTTTCAAGGTATCCATGTTTCAGTCTTGTTGCTTCAGAGTGAATTAAATGAATTCATGTGAGATAATAACACCATAGGTGATGTTATAGGGTATTGATATACATATCAAACCTTTTGAGAATAGAGTCATAGTGGACCTATAAGAGCACAGCAGATCCAGAATGGAAGTTCTTCTCTTCTTATTTATAACCAATGTCGTGGTATTATTATCTAAGCATCTCTCAATGTGAAATGCTTAAACATATAAAGAACTTTGCAATATTTTGGATTACAAAACAGAAAACAATCATTCATTGTAATTTTTTAAAATATAAGAGAATATTTAGAAAAAACTAAAAAAGTCACCTGAAATATTACCATCCAGATAAAATGACCACTGCTGTTTGGTATTTTCTTCCCAATATCTCTATTGGCCTATACGCATATGCCCCCCAAGACACACAGTCATGTTCTCTTTATTTAATTGCAAAACATATGCTCAGTGACATTTTCTTTACATAACTGCAACACATACTCACACACTCAGTCATATTCTCTTTACATAATTACATGTTATGCTTTAAATATTAATTTTAACCTGATATTGATGTAATTCTGAACATATTAAAATGTATTAAACCAATCTTCTATTCATAAAAATATGGATTGTATAAAAATGCAAGGTCCAAAAAAGCCATGCTGCAAGATAAGCAGTGCACATCTGTATTGGATCCAATTTTTCTTCTTTTTAAAAAATTTATTTTTATTTATTTTAAAGATGTGGAGTACAATTCAGGATTAGGTAGATAAGAGGTCATCATGCAGGTAAACTTTGGGCCTTCCTTTGGTCCCCATTTTGCCTGGTTTAAGATCAGGTACATTTATTGATGTTTATGTGACACCCCCCTGCTCCCCCCATAACCCCCCATGGCAACGAACCAATTTCTCTTTTCCCATCAATTTTTTTGGAGGCCTCACCTGCCCACCAGGCTTCTGGCTTCATGCTCATGTCAATGGAGAGCAGAAGCTGCCTTTGTCCTTGCCCTCTCTCCCAGCCCTGGGGGATGTCTCAGACCTCCCCAAAGGTGAGAGCCATGGGGGGAAAGCTTGGCAGTACACTAAAGCCTAAGCCAAATTCAAGGCAACCCATGGAGGTTGTGCTTCCTCCCATTGTTTCCCAACTGAGATGGAGCAGAGAGCTGGGAGTTGTGTCTAACTTCTCCAGGCTTCCTGGATGAGCCAAGCAGTGCAACCCAGAAGAGTACGAGAATTTAATATGCTGATGGTGAGGGTGGTGACTGGCAAACTGACCAGGGAAAGGTAGAACAGAAAGGAGATTTTCTCCTTCCTTTCCCCAACCCAGGAGTGAATCCACATAGCCTGAACAGAAAAATCCAACATGACTCAGTGACAGTTATGTTATTTTGTATAACTGTGTATGCCTCGATAATTACCACCTTTTATTTTTCCACCTCACTTTTCTGCCCAGCTTCCCTTTTTCATCCCTTGTGCTTCCCTGGTACTGTATCTTTCAATAAAACTTGATGATGTAAACTTTGCCTCAGACTCCTCTATCTTCTGGGCTCAGGTGATCCTTCTGCTTTAGCTTCTCAAGTAGCTAGGACCACAGGTGTGTGCCAACACATCTGGCTTTTTAAAAATTTTTAGTAGTGATAAGGTCTAGCTATGTTGCCTCGGCTGGATTTGAACTCCTGGGCTTAAGCAATTGTCCTGCCTTGGCTTCTCAAAGTGCTGGAATTATAGGTGTGAGCCACCACTCCCAGCCCAGACTTCAGATTTTCTAGACAATCTGGGCTAAGATATCATCTTTATGAAGTTGTCTGCTCATCCCCTTAGAAAGAAGTACCTAGAAGTAAAACTACTGGATCAAAAGGCATAAACATTTTAATTTTAACAAAAGCTGCCACATTACCTTCCACAGAGGTTGAATTAGTTTACCTCCCCATTCATCAGCTGAATGTTAGTATCTTCTTAAACCAGAAAATGATGAGCTATGGAACAAATTCTTTTTTTTGCCTTTAATCTTTTTTGTCTTTTGATAAAGTCAACATTAAGTTCATACTGTTTCTGAAAGAAAAGTTCAATAGCTCTTTATAGTTCAGCCAAGGAAAAAATGTTTGATGGTACGTTGTAACATTTTGTTCACAAGATTTTCCTCATGCATTGCTCCCATGAAAGAAACTAATACAAAACTCGTCTAATTTAAATATTCTTTTTTATATGAGATGTTGATATGCTGAATTTTAAATTTTCAATGTCCAAGTTTACAATTTACAGACATGACAACAGATAATTTCCGCAGTGCAGGTGTTTTGATAGGAAAAGTATGGAGTCAACAAAAGGTTGCCTATGGCTTCCCAGGAGGATTGACCTCTAAACCTAAAGAATGGATGGGAACCTTGTAGGCAAGGAACTGAAGGAAGAGTGCTTGTGTGTGTGTGTGTGTGTGTGTGTGTGTGTGTGTGTGTCTATGTGTGT
>NW_007258486.1:88029-135617 GCF_000164805.1 Carlito syrichta | reverse complement strand
CAGAAACTGTGAATCTGACAGAAAGGGAGGGTTTCCAATGTGTTCCTTTTAAACTACACTTAGCTGCTGCTTGTGGCTCTTAAATCGACATTCTTTCTGGCTTCCTTGAAGGGAACAATCAGATAGACTGTAGGTGGTCTTGCTTAGACATTTGAAGCTTTATTCTTAGACAAATACTGCCAGGATATCCTTTGATTCCTGAGAGCAGCCAGAAACTTTCAAGGTTGTGTGTGTGTGTGTGTGTGTGTGTGTGTGTGTGTGTGTGTGTGTGTGTGTCTATGTGTGTTTGCATGCATGTGAACAAATATGTGTGCATGTGAAGGTAAGTATATGTGCCTGGGTGTGTGTGTACATATGTATGTATGAATGTGTGTCGGAAAATTTGACTCACAGGGAGAGATGGAACTGGATTTTGCAGAATCTTAAGAACAACACAAGGACATTTGGACTCAATCCCAAAGTTAGTAATGGCCACTGAACATTTGTGAACAGAGAAAATAACAGGCTTAACATATGTTCAAGATTGTTGCTCTGACTGTGGCTTTTATAGAGAAAAAAATCTATGAGGGATCCAGAAACAAAGTACTCAGGTGAGTTGGGACAGAAATACAGACAAATGGAGGACTACGTATTCCAGAACTACTATTTATGTGTTGAATTTACAATATCTGGTGGTGGACCAGTTTTGTAAGGTAAGAAGGGAGCCAAAGATGATTCCAAGTCCTCTTTCTAAAAAAAATAAAAAGAGATGAAAAGAGTCCATCAAAGCATGTCTTGTTCTCTTGCTCATATTCACAGGGAGCTACAAAAAGATTTATAAAATGATTTATTACATACATTAATGATTATTAACCTCATCAAGCAATGGTTTTTGAGCCAAACATAAGATATTTCATTTTATCCTCATGACTCTCCATGAGGAATATGCTATCATCATTCCCTTTTTCAGATTAAGACAATGAGGCACAGATAGGCTGTTATTTCCCTAAGATCACCCAGTTCAGACTTAGAAGAGTCTTTGCAAGACCTAGTTTGTTCTCTCTCTTTTTCTTATTATCTCACATTGTTATGATGATTGTTATGAACTGAATTTTGTCCCCTCCAGAATTCATATGTTGAAATGAGTTTTTAAAAGTAGAGACAATCTAAGAAGACTGGTGTCCTTATAAGAAGAGGAAGAGACACAAGACCTCTCTCTCCAATACATGCACAAAAGAAAAGCCATGTGAAGGCACAGTAAGAAAGTGACTGTCTACATGTCAGGAAGAAGCCTCTCAGTAGGAACCAAATGGGCTGGCACCTTGATCTGGGACTTCCTAGCCTCTGGAACTGTGAGAAAATTAATTTCTATTGTTCAAACCACCCAGTCTGTGGTATTGTGTTATGGTAGCATAAGCTGACAAATACAGTGACTTCCATTAGCTAAAATGAAAGAGAACCCAGTGAACTTAGAGACTCCTTTTAAACCTAAAACAGTTTTGCTTATTGAAAGATAGGAAATTCACTTAAAAGATTTTTAAAAGTCCAGTTTCTTAGAAATTATGCGTCAATCAAGGCTAGTAGGGGAGAACTTTACAATTAGAAGTTTTTATTTTTCTTTTTGAAGTGACTGGTATTGCCAATTTTTAATGTTATGCTCTTAAACCCAAATCTTCCCCTTTCATTTTTTCTAACAGACAAATTTAAGCTGGGAAGGAAATTGGAAGGAAGAAGTCATTGCGGTTAAGCACTGAGAATTTTCCCAAGTGTAATTCAGTCTGTAAATTGCTTTTGTAAATTAGATTCATTGGAAAACTTTCCCTAAGATGTAAATAAAATGCTGTATTTTAAAGGATACTTACATGATATTGAATCTACTTAACTTCAGAGTGTACTGTGATCCAAAGGGCCTAGTTTTCTTCATAAAGGATATTGTAGGTTCTGAAATGTCAACTAGAAAAATCATTGTATGATTAGAATATAGTTTCCAATTCTTGTACAGTGAAAAGCATCTTTTTTTTTTTTTTTTTTTGAGTTGGAGTCTCACTCTGTCACCCAGACTGGAGTGCAGTGGCCGCTCCCAGCCACCGCAGCCTCAACCTGCTGGGCTCCGGCGATTCTTCCACCTCAGCCTTCCAAGTAGCTGGAACTACAGGTACATGCTATCACACCTGGCTAATTTTTTGATTTATTGTAGAGATGAGATCTCACCAAGTTGCCCAAAGGGGTCTCGAACCCGCAGGCTCAGGCAATCCACTCACCTCAGCCTCCCAAGGTGCGGAATTACAGGATGAATCACCAAGCCTGGATGAAAAGCATCTTAATAAATTCAGTTAAAAAATCACTTTAGAAATGTCAAATGCATTTCAGAAGTCCCTTTTCATATATGAAAAATAATATGAAAAACAAAATATGTGAAGAAGCAACCAAGAGGGAAAAATGCTATACAGGGTGTTTCTGGGCATTTTTACCTTCTCCATAACTGCAGACATATGAAGAAAGCTCTGACTTTGACAGTACCTGCCAGGGTGAAAACTGGGCACATACTCAACATTCACAGCATCATGCATCTGCCTCTTTTCCCTTACACTCTTTGAGGTTAGTGAAGTTCATGATATTGTACACATAATGATGGCCCTATTGTGCACTGATTTCTGATTTATTCAATCAGTATTCACTGAGAGCTGGGGACACAATACTGAACAAACAGATAGGGGTGACCCACAAAGTCTTCACAGCCAAATCTCCATGCATTCTCATGAATCCCACAAAATTTATATGAAGTGGCTTTTACCACCTGATCTTTAGAGGTGAGAAAATTAAAACTTGAGCAGATTAAGTGACTTGCTCATGACTCCATGGCTGGTTGTCAGGTCATACTCCCAGCGGGGGCCTCCAGAATGTGGGGTCAGGCATGCCAGGGTGTGAGTGTCTAGTGTGTGATCCGCGAGAAAGATGCAAAGAATTGCACAGAAGTTAGATTTGGAAATATAGTTTATTTAAAAACTAAATTATAAAAGGGGAGGAGAGAGAGAGAGTGGGAGGGGGGAGAGAGAGAAAGAGTGGGGGGGAAGAGAGAGAGGAGATTCACCTCCCCAAGGTAGGGAAGGGGCCAAAGCTTATGAAAACATGGCTTGGCCGTAGCACATGGACACAGCATAGTTTAGCAAGGCAATGGTGATTGGTTGCTTGTGGTTGAGTCCTTTTAATCCTTCTCCTTGATGAGGGAAGGTCATTAAAGTGATTGGGTGGTGGTCTGCTCTGTGTCATCATCATGAAGGGGCAGGTAAGTGCAGGTACTGATGTCAGGTGATGGACAGGAGGCACACGAGTGAGTTAGTCCCATAATTGCTGCCATGGTGGTGGGCTAGATGGGAGGAGACAAGGGGAGGGGTTTTTCCTGCAAGAGACCTGTCAGACGTTTCCAACCCACAAGCTCCTTAGCAAAAAAGTGGTCTTATTATCTTTTCTAAGACTTTGGTCAGCTAGGGAGTGATCTTTGGCCTTCTGCCTTCAACAAAGAAACTGAAGGTTTCCCAAAGATTATTATGCTAAACCATGAATTGAAAGGTTGAGTTGTCCTTGTCTTGCATCTGATGGAGGTCTGCTGAGGCAGTAGGGTAGGCTGCCAGCTTGTCCTGCAGTAAAAATGTCTGAATGCTTCCTAAAACCTGCCTATTAGAAATTTATCTACCTATGTCTAACCTGTGCTAGATTCAAAGTATGTCTGTCTAAGCAAAAATGGCTATGCTGAGGCAAAATGTGAATTAAGTTTATTCTAAGTTTCTCAGGGTCCCTCCTTTCACTGTTAATGGTAAAGCTGGATTTAGCTTCCCAATCTCATCCCAGTTGCATTCCCTCAAACTGGTTCCCCAGGGCTTAGTGACATATTCCCAGAATTTATTTTATTTTTATTTTTGGAGACAGGGTCTTACTCTGTCTTTGTCACTTAGGTTGGAGTACAGTGGTGCAATCATAGCTCACTGCAGTCTCAAACTCTTGAGCTCAAGTGGTCCTCCTGCCTCAGCCATCTGAGTAGTTGGGACTACAGGCATGTGCCACTATGCCCAGCTAATTTTTTAATTTTGTGTAGAGATAGGGTCTTGCTATGTTGCCCAGGCTGGTCTTGAACTCCTAGCCTTAAGTAATCCTCCTGCTCCCAAAGCACTGGGATTACAGGAATGAGCCACTGCACCCAGCCCTCCTAGGAATTTATTGTGAGAGTCTTAAATGTCCACATAAGTGTGAAGAGGTTAAGTAAGAAAGAAATGGGTAAGACTCTTGAGCTTCTATACAGAGTTGCCAGATTCCCTTTTCCATCTCCCTATAATCTTTAACTTTTGAAAAATGTAGATGGAAAATTATGACAGCTATTTCCTGCATTTTCTGATTGCAAATTGTTAGCTAAGTTGATCAAAGTTTAACCTTTCTTTTTGGGGGGAAGTTGGGGGCGTAGTTCCCCTGCTGTGTTTCCCTAAGCACACCCTTTGTCATCATATGGTGATGCAGCTCCCAACACTACTCACTTCTGGAAGCTGATACTTATCAAATTTCCACCATATTTGGAGCCCTGCCCCCCACTTTACCTCTGCAGTTTTCATCATCAATTCATATAATTGGACATTATGACGAGGAAGCAGCTAACATCATTCATTCTCTTACTCAGAAGCCTATATTCAATGTCAGATTTTTTTTAACCTTTCCCTCTTCTGTTTATTTCTCTCACATTTTATTGAGTGCCCACCATGTGTCTAGTAATTTACCATACACAAGATATATATTAAAAACACAGCTTCTGCTCTGTAGCATCTCAGAGTTCAGGCAAACAAAGCAGAGAAGATACTAAAACAAAAATACATTTTTAAAAATGTGATAAGGGACACGAAAGGGGTATGTATAGAGTGCTATGGAAACAAGGAGGAGTGAAGACAAATCTGGCCCTGGGGATTGGTGGAGTGGGGTGGGGGGAGACTCTTCTGCAGAGGAGAAGACCTCTGAGCTGACTCTTATAACACAACCAAGTGATGGCCATCATGATTAAAGAAGACGTATTCTAGGCAGATAATGGCAAGGGCAACAGCCCAGGAGCACAGGAGAGTGATGAATATCCAGGATTCCGCAAATAATGATAAATAGGCACATTTTTGTGCCATTATTTTTGTGCATAGTACTGTGCTAAGTGTCTTGCATGCATTATTTAACTGAATTATCATCTAACCCCTGTATAGAAGGTATCATTTTTATTTCTATGTGAGAGAGTTGAGAAAAATAAAAGTTAAGTAATACGCCTTATTATTATCCAAAGATAAGAAGCTAGGCTGGGATTTGAGCCCCAGTCCTTTGACTATCACAATTTGTCTGCTTAACCACTCCATGACACTCCAGTAATTCTATGTGGCTAGAATATTGAGGCTGGGGAGGAGGTAGGGAGTGAATGGCAAGAGATGACACAGTAAAGGTGATTTTATTTTAAAGGCTCCAGTGAATCTCTGAAAAATTTTTAGCAGGTATGTGCTATGCTTAGATGTGCATTTCAGAAACCTCACTCTGTGGAAAGTATGAAGTATAGATTAGAAGGAAGTCAGATTGATGACAGGGAAACTAGGCAGGCAGCTGTGGCAGCTGACAGTTTTTTGTTTTGTTTTGTTGTTTTTGGTCTCATACAGTAGTGATAAGGATGGAGAGGAGAGGGTCAATTCCAAAGATAACCCTTGCACTAATTAGATAGAGGGGAGGATGGGATAAAGGTAGGGTGAGGGACTTTAAAGAAAGGAGTCTAAGATTATTTCTAGGTTTCTCTTTTGTATGAGAGAGATATGGAGCATAAATTAATTTGGAAAAAATGATGAATTCCTTTGTAGAAAGGCTCAATTCAAAATGCCTAAGAAACATCCATAAGGAGATGTGTACCAGTCAGGCTGAGATATGAACTACATAGTCATCAACATTTTAAATAAGTGGACATCATGGGACTGGGTAATATCAGGGCATGGAAAAGAGGAAAAGAAAACAAGAACGGAAGTAAGAGAAGGGAAAAGGTGAACCAGGGATATAATTTAGAAAATGTAGAAGACGCCGGGTGCAGTGGCTCAAGCCTGTAATCCCAGTACTTTTGGAGGCCAAGGGGAGAGGACTGGCTGAGTCCAGAGGTTCGAGACCAGCCTGGGCAACTTGGTGCGACTTCATCTCTACACTAAACCAAAAAATTAGTGGGGAGTGGTGGCGCATGCCTGTAGTTCCAGCTACTTGGAAAGCTGAGGCAGAAGGATCGCCTAAGCCCAGCAGGTAGAGGCTGTAGTGGTCATGAGCATGCCACTGCACTCCAGCCTGGATGATGGAGTGAGACACCAACTCGAAAAAATAAAATAAAGCATAGAAGATTAGAGGAATTAGAGGATCCCATAGAAAAGATTAAGGAGAGGAGAAACATGATCAGAGAGCAAGGATAAGACTTTTAAGGAGGGAACAAACAACAGTGTCCAGGGTTATAGACAGTAATGTCTTGGTCATAGTGACCACCACAGCTCACTGGGTTCCTGTGTGTCAGATACCATACCGCGTATTCGATGTGAAATTTCTCTGGTCTTCACAACCTGGTTGCAAAGCAGTGGTGCTGGGAAGGAAAACAATGATTTTGTCAAGCACTTTCTCTGTACCTAGTGTTTGATAAGCCCTTTGCACACAACACCTCATCCTTCTTTTTACAAGTAAGAAATTTTGCCCATGAGACAGATAAAGACAGGGAACATTAACTGTAATAACATATAGGATTAAAGGAGGATACTGAGTAAGATTTTTTTTTTTTCTAGCCAGGCTAGGTGGCTCAGCCTGTAATCCTGCGCCTTGAGAGGCTGAGGTGAGTGGATTGCCTGAGCCCGCGGGTTCGAGACCCGCCTAAGCAACTTGGTGAGACCTCATCTCTACAATAAATCAAAAAATTAGCCAGGTGTGGTAGCGCGTACCTGTAGTTCCAGCTACTTGGAAGTCTGGGCGACAGAGTGAGACTCCAACTCAAAAAAAAAAAAAAAAAAGATTTTCTTTTTTCTTTTTCAAGATGGAAAAGCTTTAAGTTGAATAAGCCAGGGGATGGGAGTTTTATTTCATTCAGACAGTGGCATAACAAAACAAAACAAAATTTATCCTCAGGGCTAAACAGCTTGTAGGAAAATAACCATTATTAGTTCATAATTTTGACCCATGGCACTTACTACTTCTGAGTCCTAATTTTGCCATCTTCAATTACATAAATGGTCACACAGAACAGGCACTAATGGGGAGAAATTCCCTCTGCTGTCCTGCTTCAACTCTTACTGCAAAAAAAAACCTTTGGTGTTACCCTTGTCTCACTGCATTAAAATTATCTATTAAAATAATGTCTCCTTAAGTCACAAGGACTAGTCTTTTTCATCATTTCCTCAGAAATGCCTGTCAGTTGCAGGCACCCAACAGATGTCTGAAGAGAATTAAAGTTTTTAACAAATTTTTTTCCAATGACTTCACAAATGACCCTCTTTAATAAGAGAAATTTAGACTGAATCAGTCAGAATTCAAGCATCAAAAACTAACTCTGACTATGGTAAAACAGAAAAGAAGGTTTGGGAAGGATACCAGGTCTCTCAGGAAGTCAATTGGATGGCTGCAGATCAAGCCTGAGGACAAGGCTGTTAGCATCACAAAATGCCTTTATTGAATTGGTTAAGTCATCTTCAGGACTCTCCTGGTATCATAACCACTAGACACTAACCTGCTTGTGCCCACTGCCATTAATAAACTTCCCTGCGTGTCCCTTGAGCCAGATTTAAAGGTCCAGGTGAAGTGTCCCATTGACTGAGCCTAGATCTGTGCCTTACCTGCCAGGAAGAGGGAGAGGGACCACCTTGCTTTTCTGAAGAAGAGGTGGGTCCCTGCCGTCCATCAGGACCCACACCATGGGGACAGATGCCTAGGAGGAAGAAGGTTTGGCTGCCAGGCATCATAAATGTCCACTAGCCAGGCTGAATGAATTCTGACTCATTGCTCAAAAGAATAAACTTCCTTAGAATTTAAAATATAAATAAGATAGATTTCTGGCTGTCTCAGATGGTTTAGATAATAGTTCCCCCACAAGGCAGAGATGGATTGAAATACAATACATTCCCACACAGTTATCATCTCCTGAAATGCTAGAAATACCTTCGTGTCAAAGTCTTATCATAGGAAGCCTGAGAGCTGGAATCTAGAATTACATTTTTTTTTAGGCCCTTGCTACAAAGAAGTTGGTAAGGAGATGCATTTCCTCCCTCGAGTCTGCTGTCTCCTGTTTTCGACTGATACTATGCACAGCAGTGCAGCATCTGTGTTTCAGGAAAATGATGTGTGAAAACAGTGTTCAAAAAATGCATAGTGTCTAGATAAAAAGAAAACTAAAAATATGTTTGGTTACCATTTTGTAGAGCCTATTGAATTTGGCTGTGAATGGGAATCTAATTGCCATCCATTTCTACTAGAGCCTTCCATGAACATTACATTTCCATTAAAAAGAGAAGTCAGCTATAGCATTATGGTGTTCATGCAGGAATCATAAAAATAAATAATGACAAGTTGGTTGTTTAATAATTTATATTTCTTCTTGATAGACTGTTAGAGGAATAAGCAAAACTACAGCTACAGAAAATGTCATTCGTTGTTGGCAAAGGGAAAAGGAATGTTTTTACTGAAGTGTTACAAATAGCTCCCCGGTTTTGAATGATGACTACTGATTATTCTCCTCTTCTTCATTTATAATCAGAGAAAGTCGTCTTCATCACCTGTTCTTGTTACCATGGGATTGGTATACAAATATTATTACTTGCAGTGCTGAATCTGAGGGCTAAGGGACCCACACAGCTCAGGTTAGAGGGGCCAGACTTAAACTGCACTTTCTGCAGAAAAATCTGTTCGATCCTCCATCCAATGGCAGGAACAAACAATATGTTATTTTGGTAAATTCAGTAACTTGACGTCCACAGTGGGCACTCCTCCTCTTTCTCTTTCTGGTTTTTCTTCTACAGTGATTTGAATGATCATGATCCGTTTGATGGGTTGCCTCCCCCCCCCCAGGTTTTAATGATTTTGTATTTCTTTTGATGAACAGTTGTCAAGGGGAAGGGTCTATTCTAGCAGATCAGAAAAGGACATTTGCAGATAATAAGGTAAAAGCTCACAAAGATGCCAGACGAATATGTCCAAAACACAGTTACAATCAATATCTCCCCAATTAAGTCTAATGTCTCTAACTCCCTACCTAATTAAGCCCAGAGTTCTATCTTGGGTCTTCAAGCATCCTCATCCCACAGCCTCTGCCTGTCTTCTGCTTGTCTTCTATTTTTTTTTTCTGATATATTGTATGTACAGTATAAAGTTTAGTAGTTCTTAATCCTGGCTGCACATCAAAATCACCTAAAAAGCTTTAAGAAAAATTTATGCCCTGGGGCCACCACATGGTAATTGAATATGAATTTGAGGATGAAGTACAGGCATCAATTTGGGGTGTGTGTGTGTATGTGTGTGTGTGTATGTGTGTGTGAGTGCGCACGTGTGTGTGTGTGCATGTGTGTGTGTGTGTATTTGAGGGTGGTGTTAGGTCCTTATTTTGGTTATCTATTATTATAAATCCAACTACCCCAAGACTTATTTATGTAAAACAGTATACGTTGTATTATGCTCCCAAATTCTGTGGGCCAACAATTCTCACAGGGCATAGCACTGATAGTGTGTCTCTGTGCTATGATTTCTGGAGTTTTGGCTGGGACAACACATATTCTAGGAATGTCTGGTGGTGGAGTCATCTGGAGGCATCATTATTGACATTTCTGCTGCTTAGGCTGGGATCATGCAAAGGCTCTGTTCAGCTAGGCCTGCCAGCCAGGTGTCTACAGATATCTCTCCACACAGCTTGCGCTCCTCAAAGCATAGTGGCTCAAGGAAGTCAAGCTTCCTGTATGGAAGTTCAGGACTGCAGGGGCGAGTATTCCACTGCAAAAGGTAGAATTGCAAGACCTTTTATGCACTTTACCTTAGAAGGCACACAGTGTCACTTCTGCCTCCTTTTAGTCATTCAAACAATTACAATATTTCATATTCAAGAGGAGAGACCCTACCTTTCTTTGGGAAGGGTGTCAATGACTTTGTGGCCACATTCTTAAGTTGCCACACACTCCAGGTGGCTCTAAAGTCCAGAGTTGACAACTAGATTCATGTTTTGCAAGCATTGATCTACAGAGCAAGGGGTGGTATTTAGATGAAGTGAAGGAGACACTCGCGGTGCCACATTTAAGAAGACAGCGCAGGGCGGGGCCTTAGAGTAAGTACCTCCTTACATTTTGTGCCCAGTGTGCCTCACTGGCCTCACCCTGGTCCTGACCCTGCTACAGAGAAACTGGAGTGAGGAGACTTGGATTCTTGGGCTAGAGATAATCCTTTGATACTTGAATTCAGTAAGGATAGGATCTGGAGATTTTCCCAGGAATCCCCAGCAGGCTACTTTCAGCTACTATATGCCTTCCTAGTGACACGCCTTTGCTGTTCCCTCTGCCTGGAATATCTTCTCCTTCCATTTCTATCAACGATAGAGTACTATGGATTGTTAAGATCCATTTCAAATGCCACTTCTTTTATCAAGACTTTCTTGGTTTCCACAGCCAGATTAGAACCTGTCCCTCCTAAGAAGCCCATAGCACATTTTACATGCCTTGGCACTCACATTTTGACCTGCATTATGGTTGTTTGTGGCCCTGTCTTACCAAAAGAACGTGTGTTCTTTCCTCGGGAGGTCACAAAATGAAGATCTGGATCCTCTCCATCAGGTCTCACAGGACCTTTGAAAAAGGTTCTCCTTTCTTTGCCTAATCTTGCTCCCAGATAGCTCAACTTTGTAGCCCACATATACACATTTTGGATTCTCTCCTGATGAAATGTGTGGTCCACTTACCTATTTTTGTAGCCCTCACAGAAGCCCTCAAATATTGAATCATCGCCTTAGTTGAAATGCTTAAACATCTTTACTGTGACTGACTTTGGAAACTTCCTGCGTTAACATTACCTGACAATCCTTTCCTCGTGATGAACTTTCTTTGAAGCCTACTTTATACAGAATTCATCGCCTTTGTCAAGAGCACTGTCTTTGTCAAGAGCGCTACCACAGGTGAGCCTCACACCCCTTTGGGGGTCAGCACCATTACTGTGATCATTTTGCTAATGAGAAAATGGAGGCTTAACGATTTAGTAACTTGATAAACAGCAAGATAACATAACCAAGGTAAATTTGGAACTCAGGTCTGGCAGACCCCCAAACGGAATGGCTTTAGTGTAGGGATTCCTACCAAACCAGCCGCTCCTTTCTTGGGAGTACCCAGGAACCCACCCGCCTTTGGGAAGGTGGGGCAGACATGGGCTCCTTAGATCAAAGGCAAAGGAGGCAAAATCTCTTCGAATCCTTCTGGACTCATGGTAACCACCCTGGGGTGAGGCTGGGGGGTTCCCTTGCTTCTTGGCGGCTCAGGACAAACGCCCCTTCATCATCTGTCCTCTTTCTCTGTCGGGACGCCCTCCTCCGCCCCGAACATGGAACCGTCACGAACTGGGCAGGGGGCTCCCAGGTTTTCTCGGACCGTGGCCAATGGCCGTGCAGTGGGGCAGAGTCGCTAAATGCGGGGCTGAGGCGGAGGGAGAAGGAGGCGAGAGCTGGAATGAGTGGGCGCGCCGAGGCCGGAGGAAGGGAGGGGGACCCAGAGCGTGGAGGGAGGCGCGCGGAGGAGCGCACACCCACTTGGATCCCGTGCCCTGGCGGCGACGCGGAGAGGCGGCAGCCGCGGCCGCGCCTGAGTCTGAGCCGGTGCATCCAGCCCCGCTGCGCCCGCCCAGCCCGCCCAGCCCGCGGCCCGCCCGGCTCCTGAGGATGGAGGATTCCCGGGAGACGTCGCCCTGCTCCAACAACTCCTCGGAAGAGCTCAGCTCTGCCCTGCAGCTGTCCAAGGGCATGTCAATCTTCCTCGACGTAAGTACAGATGGCAGGAGCTGGCTCTGCGCTTCTGTAGCGTCTCTCCCGTTCCCCGGGAAGACGCGGCTCGGCTCAGGGGCTGACCAGCAGGTGCGCACGCGGGAGAGCCCCCTCCTTGCCCTCCAGAGAACCACCGAGGCAAATGCAAGAGAAGCGACTGCCACTTAACTTGTAAAAAAAAAAAAAAAAAAAAGGCAGCCCCAGACCTGCAGCTTGGGGCTTAGCAAGCCCTTAAGGAAATTACAAAAGTTAGGTTTCCCGACAATCTGGGCTCGATAGGGACAGGATTGTACATTCAACAGTCTCCATTTGGGTGATTAGGACATTTTAAAGAGATGTAAGGTGCTCTGGGTGGGGTGAGTGGGGGGATTCTCCCAACTCCGCTACAATGTGCAGTCTCCAGCCTCGCTGACGCTTTTAAAGCCTGCCAAGGCAGCAGTAGAGATTTTCCTGTCCCCGCCGTCCTCCCCCAACACCCTCGGAAAATAATTACTTTGAACACATTTGTTTTTGTTTTTACAACGATAGCCGAGATTTCTTTCATGACGATTCTCCTTTTTCTCTGCCACCTTTTATTATTTCCCTTTTTTCCTTCCCAGTTACTCTCTCTTGTGCCTCTCCAAGTTGTAATCACTATGATTATCTTCATCATTTCTAGCTTTTGACTGCTTTTCCTTTGGTCCTATCCTTTGTTTTCTCCCTTTCTCTGATTCGATGAGCATTCCTTCTTTTCCTTCTGTGCTATTTTTCTGCCCTCATGCTGTGGTTTCTATCTTTATAGCTGTTTTATTCTTATTTATTTCTCGATTCTGCTTTTCTCTCCTTCCTGCTGTTTCTGTTCTCTGTATTTTTCACCCTGTTGCCTGGCTATTTTCTCTGCCTTTGGGTTGCTCTCAGTTGCCTGCGGGCTCCCAGCTTTCCCAGCCCCTCACAGTTGTCATTTTCATGCCGACCCCGATATCGTGTCGGGCTCAGTGGGAACAATTCTGCCTGCTTCTAGCTTAGGCATGATAGGAAATGACAAAGGGCAGGGCTATATTTTCTGTCCTCCACCCTTCTCTGAGTTATCCTTTCTTATTAAAATCAAAGTGAGTGGGAGGTGGGTCAGAGGCCAGATACACTTATTTGTGGAAAGACGAAAATATGAGGATATCAAATTATTAGTATCATAATGGTGAGGCAGAGACAAAGGTAATGGGGAGAGGGGCAAGGAGCTTCCCCAAGTTTATTTTGAATGGATTAGCTAGATTTTTTTTCATTTAAGAGAGAAACTCTTATCAAGATTTAGGTTTCAACTGTGTGACCTGGCAGCCTTCTCCCATCACTGTATGGTTTCAATTGGGCATCCAGGCATCCTGGGCCTGCCATCTTCTTCCACCAAAACTCAAGTGTCTGTCTCCCATTCATCCCCTCAGTCAGATTGTTAAGTATTTTATTCTTCATGAGCATTTATCTCTGCTTGGCTTATCAATCAGATGATGTTATTGGTGCTGATATTTCAACTGGATGATACTATTTCATTCAAGTCCTGCTATCCAGGGACATAAAGCCCTTGTGTAGCTGAGTTGGGAGAAAAGAGAGGCACCACAACATACCTGATAAGGGAAATCCCAGGACCCTGAAAAATCATGTCAGTTTGGAAGCTGAAGACTAAACTGCCATGAAGTTGATTCAAAGAGGTCAGCAAGTAGGGGCCTCTGTTCATCCTGACCTGTTCTTCACTGTGTCACCCAGTGATATCAACTGCTTCTATGTGCTTTTTTTTTTTTTAACAAAGACTGGTGATAGTGTGGAGATGAATGAACTGAAACCCTATAAATGAAAAGTTATCCTCATGACACACACACCAACCTTGGGTCGAGTGTTCAACTGCAATTTTTTTAAAAAGAGGAAATTAAAATTTCATTTACTTTTATATGTGCATGATTATCTCCAAGTCTGTAAACAAACAGTACCAGGTCTCTATTCTGAAGGAACTTGTAGTCTGTGAATAAGCATTCTTGCCTTTTTATATTTCTAGGATTTGAAAGTAAAAATATAAAACTGGTTCCCAATGAGAGGTGTTGAAATGCTTGTTTGTCAGTAAAATGTGAGAGTCTATAAAAAAAGAACTGTTGTTGGATTTTGTCTCAAATAGAAAAGATTTTGTTTACACTTCTCTTTGAGTTAATTTGTGAAAAATCTAACATTCTGGTGAAATACGTGATATGAAAAGAGATTTGTTACTTAGGGATTTTTGAATTATTCATATCTGGATCATACTGCTTTTAACAAAATAAAATGCAAAATATGAATGCATTTTATTTTATTAGATTTAATATTTCCTAGTAGAACTGATAAAGACTACTTTTAGAATTCTGTTTATATTATAATAAATAGGTGATAGATTTTACCTATTCCAAACTGGAACAAAAATGAAAATGATTGGAAACTGTGACATCACACAGACTGATTTCCAAATTTGAGGGAAACTTTGATTTAAAGTGCTTTATATTCCAGTGCCATTGGAATAATCAATCCTTTAAGAAATGATGTAAACTGCTTTTGAGAATACTGTTGATGACATGATAGACATGTCCAGCTGGTGAGACACTAGAGATAGATGTTTTACAAGAAAATCAACTGTTGACTTTTACTTCTTTTTTTCTCTCTTAATCAGCAATAATAATGAGTATGGTCCTTACTTCTCAAAGTTCTTGTATGAAATAAGAAAGCATAGGCCAGACAACAGAAAAAAGGGAAAGTGCTATGTAAATTGAAGTATTATGGTTATGACAGTGTTCCACAATGAATGCATGAATAGTAACAGTAACAGTAACTAATTCCACAAACTAATATAAGGTCTATTTCTTTATAAATCTTCTATGATTTTCTTGCTAAAAGATGACAGACTTGCGTACCAGTTTATCATAAATACTCTTGAATACCTATGGAGGGCTGAGAAAACCTAGTGCTGGGGCCAAGGTGTGCCAGTGCACTGAGATTGGTGCATGCATTTGCACAGGGCATGCCTGCCACCCCCAGGAGCCGGACTGAACAGAGTCTAACATGCAGCAAGCAGTGGGCGTGAAGGAGAACAATTGCTTTTCCTTTTACCCCAGTGGACTATTATTTCCCAGGTTACTACATTACAGATAACAGAAAAGGAACTCTAGTTTATCATGCTAATCCATGTAGCATGTTCCCTCTTTTGAGTCATCACATGAATCAACTTCCCTATTATGCAAAAGGACAAAAACTCATCAACATATGCCTGAAAGCATGAGAAATCCCAAATGAAATTAGTTGCACCTCCAACCTCCTGAAGCCACTTTTCTCATCCAATAGTTTTCCTTTTGTTTTTACCTGGAAGGTAAATGACCCTTCCCCACTCTCCTGCTGATGTGGGAGTGAGGCTAGAAGGTTGGGAAGGAGAGAAATGACTTTGCTGTTTGTCTTCCCTTCTTTCCCCCATCTAAGCATACACACTTACCTATACCCTGAACACAAGGCACAGTGCCTAGATGGTCAGAGACTTGGTGAAAACAAGGAATAGTTTCTCTTTACAAGGGTACTTCATTCCAAAGCCCTATACATGCTTATTTGTATGAGGTGAGACAGATAAAGGACTGTTAAGGCAGAAAGAGTCTTCCAGACATGATGATTCTGTGACTGAACTCTACTACAGACACACACCTATTGTCTCATCAGTCACAGTTGTCTCATCATATACACAGTTGCTCATTTGAATGAGATTATCCAGTTGGGAGAATGGTAGTTAACTCCATCACTGTTTATCCCAATTGGCAAGGCAAATGTCACTCTTATAGTTACAGAAACCAGCAGAAATTTTCAAAACTTAGTTTTTCTATAATGATACATTAAACATTATTTTTTCCATACCTAGACCTACCTAGACAAAATTGGAAAGATGAAAATGTATGTGCTAGTTCCTTCCCTCCGTCCATCTTTCAGTGCCCGTTTCCCCACACATTATCTCAGGGTGACTAGTCTTGATAGTGAAACTACCTCCTGGATGTCTAGTCCCACCCACCCTAACTCACCCACTTAAACTTCCTTTCTGAGTAGTACTTCATGTTCCAGATGAGTCCTAACTCCCTGCCATGTTTCCCAGTTTTTCGGGACTCCATCATGTGACTGACTAGCTCATCTCATTGTCAAATTCTAACCAGCTAGATGATGAGGCACTTAGAAACTTTAGTTCAGTAAATAATGATTATGTCCTTTTTTATGCTTTCAAAATAGCATTTACATTTTAACCTTTTCTGTTAATAACTTAAAAGTGAAGAATGAGGATTTTCAGTCAAGGCCATCAAGAATGTCTTTCAAGATAAAGAAAGTAGCTAATTCAAGATAAAGGAATTTTATTTGATAATCCTTAAATTGTATCAAAGACATAATATTACCTGTATTTAAACTTTAAGACTGATCATAATACTTAAATTTATTTTTTACCTATCCAGTGATAGCAATAAGATTAGCTGACCCAGATTACTGTGATAATGTAACAGTGAACTCAATTTTCATCTGTAGTACATGTTTTATTAGTCTGTGGGTTCAGAGGCAAAATTTACAGCAGAGATAGCTCAGTTCATATTTAATTACAAAGAACTATCTTAATAACAAAAGCAGCTGTCTTAATTCATCTCTAATAGGCTAAATGCCACTTAGGATTACTCTTTATGAAATGAAATGATGAAAGTCTTGGGTCCACCTCTCTGGTGTGTGGTTATTTCTATTCTAGTTACTTCAAACCAGTGAGGACACAAGAGAACTTGAAATAGAGTCTAAGAATGAGTTGTAAGAAATAGGATGTGTTTTGTGTCTCCCTGACTTTCAGCTGGGGGTCCATGGTTTCAGAGGACAGAAAGAAGCTTGTTGTGATGGAGGGATGGATCCCCAAATTCCCACTAGTGATTATCTCTGTGAAGTAAAAAGAATCTGAGTTTCATTCTGCTCTAAGCATAGCTCTTACTACTGAAAGCAGTCCTTCTGCAGTAATTAAGTCAATTTACTAGAAAGGAGAACCATCTTCTTATGCACACAGGTCAGAGTGATACCTATCTGTTGATGGAAAAGCTTCATGGGTGAGAACTGTAGAAATAATACTAGTCTTATAATAAAACACATGGTAGTAATAATTAGATTCATCAATACCTCATTTCCATGAAGTCAACAGAATAAAAGGAGGATAACATTTCTATAGTAGAAAGCAGTAAAACAGACAACTTGGGAATAAAAACGATTGCTCATGTTTCAAGCTGGCCAGCAAGAAGTGATGATCTAAATATAAGAATAGCTCTGCTTATTTAACTATAACTGCAAGTTACTCAGAAAAAAAATCATCCTCAAGGTCCCCTTCCAAGTAATTTTAGTTTGTCTTTGCAGTATAGTATAGGCACATTTTCTTTGGTACTATATGCAACATAGAAAATTATTCAGATTTTTAAAAATGTTTTGAATATATTTAAAATACAATCTTGCTTTGTCTCCTAGACTGCAGTATAGTAGTACAATCATAGTTTGCTCTAGCCTCAACCACCTAGGCTCAAGTGATCTTCAGTCTTCTGAATAGCTGGGACTACAGGCGTGCACCATGATGACCTGCTAATTTTTCTTTTTAAATAGAGATAGAAGTCTTACTATAGGCCAGGTTGATCTTGAACTCAAGTGATTCTCTTGCCTCAGCATCCCAAAGTGCTGGGATTACAGGCATGTACCATCAAGACTGATCAGAGTTTTTTATACCAGCATACATATTATTTGGGGTTAATTTGATTGCAGATTACAGAAAAAATAACCCAAATAATCTTAAGATTTAAAAAAATAATCATTCAATGGCTCCTATAATGAAAAGCAGAGATCATCTCATCAGGATGACTTATACAGGGACTCAAAGAGTGCCTTCAGGATCCAATTTCTCTATGTCACTGAACACTACTTTCCTGGGTATTAGTTCCTTCCAGGTTATATATGGTATTAATTTCTTAGAATTTTCATAACAAACTACCACAAACAAGGTGGTTAAACAGCAGAATTGACTATCTCACAGTTCTGGAGGTGAGAAAGGTAAAATAGAGTTGTTAGTAGGGTGGTGTTCCTGTGGTACACTGCAGAGGGGAAGCATTAGGGCCTCTTTTCTTGCTTCTGGTGGTGACAGTTAGTCCTTTGACATCTTTGACTTTCAGCTGTGCCACTCCAATATCTACCTCTTTCATCATGTGACCTCTGTCCTCTGTCTCTGCATCTCTGAATTTCTCCCACCTTATAAAATCATCCATCAGTCATTGGACCTGGGGATCACCCCAATCTAGTCATAACTTACCTTAATTTGATTACAACAGCAAAGAACCTGTTTCCACATAAGGTCACATTCACAGATATTGAGGGTCAGAACTTGGACATATGCTTTTGGAGGACACAGTTAACCCCACAACATATCCAGTAACAAAAGAACTGATAGCAATGCCTTGCCTAGACCTTCCCAGGTTCAAAGGAAAGTGTGGTTCTCTTAACCACTCAAGCAAAACTATGACCTGTTGTTCACTGGCCCTAATGTACTCAGGCCTCAGCAGTCTCTGTGACTAGAGTGATATAACACCTGATTTCCCAACCCTGTGTGCTTTCTCCAACACTGAAGCACATGCGTCAAGAGTAGAGGAAAGATTGATTTTCTAGAAGAAAATTGGAAATAATTACTAAAGAGTAATAGATACCAGCTAGCCAAACTTTCTATTAAATCTTTAATCTGATTCCTGTCATTATGGATTAGTTTGTACTCTTTAGAATTTTATATAATTGTATTTTATACAATTAAATACATTTATATTACTTTATATGAATGTAATCCTACAGTAGGTTTGTGTGTGTGTGTGTTTAGGTTTTCTACTCATCTAATTATTTGGAGATCTATCCAAGTTGTATGTATGTATCAATAGCTTGTTCTTTATTATTGTTCAGTAGTATTCCATTGTATGGATGTACCACAGACAATTTTAAATAGGTCCAAGCTAATATAGTTAATATATTCAAATAAAGTAAGATATAGTATAGTATAGACATGTAGGCTCCTATTTATCCATGATTTATTGCTTTTCTTTTTTGTTTTGTTTATTCTTAGTTTTATTGAGTTTTTTTCCCCCTTCTCTTTTATTTTATTTTATTTTTGAGTCAGAGTTTTACTCTGTTGCCCAGGCTTGAGTCCTATAACACCACAGCCTCAATCTCCTGAACTCAAGTAACCTTTCCACCTCAGCCTTCTGAGTAGCTGGAACTACAGGCATGCACCACCATGCCCAGTTAACTTTTTTGATTTTTCATAAAGACAAGGTCTTACCATGTTGCCCATGCTGGTCTTGAACTCCTTGCCTCAAGCTGTCCTCCTGCCTTGGCCTCCCAAAGTGCTGGAATTTTACAGGCATGAACCACTGTACCTGCCCTGAAATATTAAAGTACACATATTTGGATTGTAAATTCAATGAGTTTTGACATGTGTAAATCTGTTACTACAGTCAAGATAATAACTATCTCTATCACCTGCAAAAGTTTTTTTCACACCCTCTTGTAATCCACTCTTTCCTGCCTCCCATTTCTGGGCAACCCTTAATCTGCTTCCTGTCATTATAGATTAGTTGGTAATCTTTAGAATTTTATATCATTGTAATTTCATATAATTACATACATTTATATAACTTTATATAAATGTAATCTGACAGTAGATTTTTTTTGTGTGCATGTATCTAGGTTTTCTACTCAGCCTAATTATTTGGAGATCTATCCAAGTTGTATGTATGTATCAATACCTTGTTCTTTATTATTGTTCAATTGTATTCCATTGCATGGATGTACCACAGCTTGTTTATACATTCATCTGTTGATGGAAATTTGGGTTATTTTCAAGCTTTGGCTATTATAAAGAAAAACCTCAATTGGGAAACCTTTACTTACAATTGGAATTTAATTTATTTAATAATAGATGAATATTTGTGAGTGTAATGTTCACTGCAATATTTATTTACAATGGTGATAATTTTATTTCTTTTTCTTTTCCAGATACTGAGGAGAGCAGACAAAAATGGTAAGACCAAAAATCTACAGTTTCTAGTTGGTTTTTGTTTTCTTTTAAAATGTATTACTATTATTATTTTGAGTTGGAGTCTCACTTCGTTGCCCTGGCTGGAGTGCAATGGCACCCTCACAGCCACCCCTGCATCAACCTGCTGGGCTCAGGCAATCCTTCTGCCTCAACCTTCCAAGTAGCCAGAACTAAAGGCGAGCGCCACCATGCCTGGCTAACTTTTTAAATTTAATGTAGAGATGAGGTCCAGGCTGGTCTCAAACCCACGGGCTTAGGCAATCCTCTCACCTCGACCTCTCAAAGTGCTGGGATTAAAGGGTTGAGCCACCACGCCCGGCCTCTATTTGTTACTGTCTTATATTTTAGACCACCTAAGGAAGAAGGGAAGAGCCCTAGAAACTGGCATTTGAAATACCAATTTCTTGTGCTAGTAATAGTTCTAGTTTCCAGATATCCAGAAGAAGTTGGCCGAGGGATCTACATTTGACATGAAGATAGAATTTATGCCTTTGAAGTGAGACCTGCCATACTTGGGTTCTGACTATTCTCTTTTATGCTTAAATAAAATACATTATGCTTTCTAAAAAGTATTCTTACAGCAATAACAGTTTCTATTCGTTGAGTGTCTACTGTGTGTCAGGCATTGGGTCACGTGCTTTGTGTGCATTGTTTCTTGAATTATTAAGATGCAAAGCTGGGACTGGAAACCAGGTCTGTTTGGCACCAAATTCTAGGCTTTCCACATCGCACTTCATCATGGCCTTCAGGAAACTACTGCACTCTAAGACAGTTGCCTGAAAACCTATATTACTAGCCTTATCTCTACCCCATAGTTCCTGGTCATCACTCTCCCATTGGAAATGATCATCTGAAGGGATGGAGAAATAGGAGATGGCAAATTAGTTGTAAAACATTGCACTGTCTACTTGATGATGCTTGCACGAAGTCCAGTTATAAGGTTTCATGAGCAGTAACGATAGATTCCTTCAATCCACTAGAAATTTTATCCCATAGAACACCAAATCATAGCTTTTTAAGTTTATTCTGTTACCATAGTTTAAGTACTATGGTAGAAGTGTATTCTTGACAAGAGGTTTTTGATAAATTTAGGGTACAAACTTTCCTTTTCCTTTCTTGAAATTCCATTTCTTATTTGTGGGGAGAGATTACAGTCAGAGACCAGATCTAACTGTCTAAAGACATATGTTGTAGTCTAGCTTATGCAGCCAGATCAAGAAAAGCTTCACTGACACTACACACCTTTCCATACAACAGAAAAAATATTTTTTAAGGAGGAATGAAATAGTGGTCCAAGTCCTAATAATGTTTACTTATACCTGATCTTCAAGATATTTTCTCAAATTATGCTTTGGTGATTGATATATTATAAATTCAAAGGTGTTTTTTTCCTCCTTCCCCACTTGAAGCTTTTGATTACTTTAAAAAAACAGACGTAATGATGACATTGTCTTGTCTTCTCATCTCATTTTTAGGCTTTTTGCCTGATATCTAGCCCCAGTAATGCCTAGAATATAATTGAAGAGTCACCTGCCTTGTATTTCACAGCTGTCTCCACCTCAGAAATGCCTTAGCTCCCTCTCCACCCAAGCTCCTAGTTCTCTTAGGCTGTACCTTCATTTCCTAAACCCCAAAGCCCTGATTTATGGACACCCTACCCTTGTGTCTATCATTCTTCTTTCCATCAAAATTAGCATAATCCACAATCATAACAAAAGGCACTGGACAAACCAATTCACATGATTTAATGGTTTGTGAGAACCTCACACATCATGCTACCTAGAGGACACTTGCACCAGCAGCCCCGTATTCCCTCACCTGCCCCTCTCCTTACTCCCTTTCCTAATGCTGAAAACTGATATGCTGTCAAACCACCTGTACCTCTGCTCTTATCTCTCATAGTCTTCCCTGTGCATCTTCCTCTGCAGCTGCTGAGGCACGCAGTCCCCTGATCATACCTCCATCTGCTGCACTGCTGTGATGTTGCCCTGCTTCAAACTCTGCCTGCTCTAACTTTCCACCCTTAACCTGAGAACGTTCATGCTTTGCTTCCATTCCTGCCCAAAAGGCATCTTATCTGGGAAGCCTTCCTCAGTTCCCTTGGCAGGACCCACCCTCTCTCTCTGTGCTCTCAACACTTTGACACATATTGATTGCTGCCCTTAAGGTGGAGATTGATTGCAGTTGTTGACTGGAGATTGTACTTCTCTAAGCCAAACGTGACTGTCTAGGGCAAGGAACTTGCCTTATTAGTAGACACTATGCTACGTTATGCTCTATTGAGTACTGGGTGCTAAGTAAATGTTTGATGAACTAAGAATAAAATGTAGTATATATACATTGGATTACTATTTACTCTTTAAAAAGAAAGAAATTCTGTCATTTGTGACAACATAGATGAAATTGGAGGACATTATGTTAAGTGAAATACACCAAAAATAGAAAGACAAGTATCATATGTTCTCACATATATGTGGAATCTGAAGCAATTGAACTCAAAGAAGCAGAGAGTAAAATGGTGGTTACAGAGGGTGAGGGGTGAAAAGAGTTGGGAGATGATAGTCAAAAGATGCAAAGGAGGAATAAGTTTGATTTTTAAAAAAATCAGTTGCACAGCATGGTGGATATAGCTAATTATTGAGTTAGGTGCATTTCAGTATCACTGAGAGTAAATTTCTAATGTTCTCATCATGAAGACATTGTTACTTTGAGGCTATGGTAATTAGCTTAATTTAATCTTTCCACATTGTATTCAGAAATCATAATACCACTTTGCACTCCATAAAAATATTCTACTATAATTTGTCAATGTATAATAAAAATTAAAAGTAGAAAAAGGATTGAGGATGTTCTACTCCATTATTCATCTCCCTTCTCTCCATCCACTGTTTCCCCTGCCTTTCATTGCACCTTAATCTTCTCCTTCAGTCTCAGTGCAAAGCTGGGGGTTTGGGTTTAAATCACAGGTATGCCTCCTAGTAATCTTATAAAGAGCATAGATAATGACATCTACATATGTCGTGAGGCTGCTATGAATAATAAATGAGATGCTACATGCCAAGTCTCCAGGAAAGTGCCTGGCATGTAGTCAGAGCTTCATGCTTGCTCATTTTGTTGCTGTTATTATGATTAATATTTATTACTATTACTACTGAAAGCTTGAGGTTTTTTTGTGCTATGATGCCTTGGCAATCTGAGACACAGTGATATTTAGGTTATTTCTATTGAGTGGATTTTGGTAGAAAAGAAAAATAAGGTTATTTACCAAACAGGCAGAATTTAAAAGGGAAAAGGATAGTAGATAAGCTAATGTAAATTAGATGATACTACCATAAAAAGGGTTAGCATCTTTCTGTATCATGTGTTCATCACATTCTGTATTTGCAAATACACACTGCTACATGTATCTGAGCTCTTGGTAACAGACCCTTAAGTGATAAAATCCCTGGTGCACAGGGATTGGCAATGGAATAACAAAAGGAATAAAAGGCAATAAGCAGTATAATAGTTATGCTGCCAGAGGATAGATTCAGTTTTTGGAATATATCTGACATAAAAGAGAAACTTCTGGATAAATTGAGGAAAAAATAGATGATTAGTGCTTAGCTTTAATAATAGTGTCTTAGAGAGCTTTTGGTTGCTTTTTTTTTTTTTAAATCATAGGCTAAGATCCTAGACATAAAGATAGATCTCACAATAGGATTGCTTAGGAGAGACACTGGTGCTGTGATTCAAAATGCCCAAAATTAAAGTTAGAAATACAAAACTCCTGAGAAAACTTCCTTACAGGTTGAGTGATACTTTGGGAATAAGGTTGTCCTTTCATGTGAGCTACTCGATTTGCAAAAAGATTTTTAAAATTTAACTATTTTTATTTTAAAATATTTAATTGATAAATAAAGATTTAATACATCCAAGATATACAATCTGATGATCAGACATACATATACACTGGGTAATGATTACCTCAATCAAATCCATTAATACATCCACCACCACCCATTCTGTACATTAGATCCCAAGAACTTGTGCATCTTATAACTGAAAGTTTATACCCTTGACCAACATCTCTCTATTTCTTCCAACACCCAGCCCATGGCAACCACCATTCTATTCTCTGCTTCTATGAGTTCAACTTTTTCAGATTCCTCATGTAAGTGAGATCCTATAGTATTAGTCTTCCTGTCTGCAGGCAAGATGATGTTTAAAATCATAGTAAGAAACAAAATGGCTGGGCTTGGTGGCTCAGCCTGTAATCCCACACCTTTGGGAGGCTGAAGTGAGTGGATTGCCTGAGCCCGCGGGTTTGAGACCCGCCTGAGCAGCGAGACCTCATCTCTACAATAAAGAAAACATCAGCTGGGCGTGGTAGTGCATCCTGTAATTCCAGCTACTTGGAAGGCTGAGGCAGAAGGATCGCCGGAGCCCAGCAGGTCCGGGAGCAGCCACTGCACTCCAGTCTGGGCGATAGAGCGAGACTCCAACTCAAAAAAAAAAAAAAAAAAAAAAGAAACAAAATGAAAAGGCTCGTAGTAGTGAGTGGCACCATCAGATTCCTTTAGCTGATTTGCACTTGCTAAGATCCACTTTCATTCTTGCTCAGCTAATTATTAATATTATAGTAGACTAGGTGGGTGACACTTTGGATTCCTATCCAATGACTGATCTCTTTAAGAGATAGATATAGTTTTCCTCAGGCCTCTAATACATCCCTGCAGCCTGTACCTTGTAAATTTGTGAGGACAGAGATCATGCCCATTTCACACACACCCCAGACCCACAGTGGTGAGCAGAATGCCTGCTGTTCTATAAATATTTGTGAGTGTATTTGTAAGTGTATAACCAACAATTAAAATTGATGAAGAA
This sequence comes from Carlito syrichta, assembly GCF_000164805.1. Lineage (NCBI taxonomy): Eukaryota > Metazoa > Chordata > Mammalia > Primates > Tarsiidae > Carlito > Carlito syrichta. The sequence continues at coordinate 110,661 of NW_007258486.1, read as the reverse complement.
GCACAATCATATGTATAACTTAATCAAACCAAGCATTACTGCTATCTGTATTTAATAATATTGGCAAAAATTTATGAAGGACATGTTATGAGCTAGGTCCTACCATAAGTGATTTATATACATTGTCTTCAATCATTACAAAAAGTCTATAAAGTTTAGAGCAATGGTAAAAACATAAGCTTTGAGGTCAAACAAGCCCATATCCTGGCTCTGACTCTTTCTAACTTTGTGACCTTGAGCAAATTGCTCAACTTCCCTGTGCTTGTTTCCCCATGAAGTTGTTTTGAGAATTAAATGAGATTATGCCTTGAAAACACTTATCCTATCTCACTGATAGAAATAATGCTCAATTACTTTGAGCTCTTTTTATGATTCTTTCCATTTTAAAAATGAAGCAAATGAAGCTCAGAGAGGTTAAGTAACTTTATCCAGGTTACGTGGTATACTGACAACAGGACCAGGATTCATGAACTCATGTCTATCTGACTCCAAATGTGATGATCTTTTCACTTTGTTGTAGATGTACATATATATATGTATTTCAGTCTACAAATATATAAATATAATTATAGCTATAACCTGAATTTGCACAGATCTTGAATATGAAGTTCTGGTTCCCCAACACATGGTGGTTTTATTGATTCAATGCATTAAATGCATCTTTGGTCATCTGAAAGAATTATGACTGAATGATTAATATACCTCCAAAAAATAACATTGGAATTGAGCAACTATAATTGATGTAGCTTGTTATGTATTGGAAGGTATTTTTAAAATATCATTGGATTATAATCAGTTAATTTTGAATCGACTATGTGATAATTGATAAGAGTCTTTAAGTTTGGTTTATGCTCTTAAGATGTAAAAATATGACCTCACTGAAACACAGGTTCAATAAGTGTATTTTTCCTGAAGCTTGGGTCATCAGCTAGCAAACCTTTAGAGTATATCAGAGGTCTATGATTCTGTGTTTTTCTTTTTTTAATTATTTTTTTTAATTTTTTTTAGGTTCAAAGGGAATGTGTGCAGGTTTGTTACATAGGTATATTGTATGATGATGAGGTTGGGCTTCTATTGAGCTCATCACCCAGGTGGTGGACATAGTACCCAGTAGGTAGTTACCTACTTTACTCTCTCTCCTCATTAAGAGTTCCCTAGTGTCTATTGTTACCCTCCTTGTGCCCATGTGTATTCAGTGTTTAGCTCAATTCTATGTTTCTTTGACTTGGGAATAAGGCTGTCCTTTCATGAGAGCTATTCAATCAAGCATCATCTATGCCCCAGTGGCCTCACCAGAACTTCTTATCTTCTAATCATGAATTCTAGTCCCAAATAAAATGGAAAGATTAGAGACTAGGCTCTGAAATTAGGACCATTAGCATAAGGTTAAACTGTATTTCATACTTCATTACTCTTTTCTCAAACTTTTTTGAGAAAACTAGCATAACTGAGAAACAGACAACTTATAACAGGTTAGTAGGGTTCACAAATAGCTCGATATCCATGTTTACTCTCAAATACATACAAACTCCTCAACTACACACCTACCAGCTTGAAAGTCAAAGTAAAGTCTATTAGGCACGATGCACTTACAAAGAAGAAGAAATCTATGCTCAAACAATGACCTCATTAGAAGAAGTGGCTCATCCAGTACTACAATATGTAGGAGTAACCCATGAGTGTAAGTTCAGCTGCAATGTGTTTTTAAAAAAATAAAATAAGGGAAAACAAATTTTCTATTTCCATAGTATGGTTTTTTTTTTCTAAAATGTAAAGCAGTTTCACACTCATAAATGTGTTACTTTTCTGCTAAAAGCAGAAAACTGAAAATTCTTATCTTTACATAGCTGGGCTCATCCACTGCCACAGAAACAAACAGAAGATTTAGATTCAAACTCCTGAGCCCACAAGATGGCTGCCATGGGTTGCCAAAGGCTCTGAAGTCAAATCCTGCTCTGATACTAGATCCTGGAGTTTGAACATTGTCTTTTCTGTTATCCAGATCTGTGGGTTGGCAGCCTGCAATTTAATTATCTCCTCTGTACCACCTAGATTCCAGAAGTATATGGCATTATGGTTAAGCTTATGTATGATTCTGCAGTCAAGTTATTTGAGTTCAAATCCTTGTTCCACTTCCTACACAACCTGGGCAATTTACTTAACTTCCCCATCTGTAAAATGGAAATAAAGACCGCACCTCTCTCATAGACTTGTTGAAAGATTAAATGAGATCATACACAGGAATTTCATGGAAAGCTGCCTCGCCCTTGTGAAGTTCTTAATAAGTGTTGTCTATTTTCATTTTAATTCTTATTCTTATTTGATGGGACTGTCAATAACAATATCCTGTCCACCCTCCCACTGAATTGGGAATAATGAGTTTTATTTCTTAAAATTGCTAAATTGATCACATGGAAGTGCCCAGAGATCTGTCCATGGTGACCATGGTATGCCCTAGTATGCATTCCACCTTTGCTCTGATCATTCAGCTTTCCTATTGTTTGCAAACCAATAATCCTGATTTAATTACTTGTGTGTGCTTGGAGTTGGTGCTTTGTGTCCAGTTGCCTGACTTGCTTCTTCATCGACATCCCCTGTCTCAAGACATGTACCACCATGCAGCTGTTGCTTTCACTAAAAGTTTCAGAGGCTTTCATGATTCTTCTCTTTCTCTAACAACTCCACATCCAGTCAATTAGCAGGACCTGTTGGCTTCACTGTCAAAGCATCTTAAAACACTAATCACTTCTTGCCACTTCCAAATCCCTCACTCTAGTTGAAGCCTCCACAATCTTGCATTTAGGATACTGCAAAAACCTCCAGATTGGAGCTATTGAAGCCCTCAATAAACCAGTGACAAAGGTGATGGAGAAAAGAAAATAAATTTGGTATTTTAGAATGTATAATTAGCAGAATTGGTAATTAATTAGAAGCGTTAAGTAAGAGAGATGATGGTATTTAATGACACATACGTGTGGGAGACTGTCAGATTTCTAGTTTCTGGCTTGAGAAACTGAGTGGATAATGAGGCTGTTAATTATGTTTATCAGAGTGTCTTACATATTAAAAGTTTAATTTGGCTGTAATATTGGGATCACTTTTAGTTATGAGAATTTTCTTGTGAATATCTGTTGATCTATTCATCAGTGATGCTTCTGTGTTTGTCTTAATACTGTAAATCACACCTAAGATGTTTAAAATAACCTAAAAAATGTAATAGGCTATATATTACCAAGTCTTTCATGGCCATGAGAATATTGGTGTAAACTTTAAAAGAAACTATTACAGTAATAACAGTAAATAATCTTAGCAAAAGATGACTTATATGCCAGATGCTATGATAAGCATAATTTTTTGTAGTCTACATAACAATTTTACAAGGAAGATACTGTCTTCATACCAATGTTATCTATGAGTAAACTGAGATACAAGTAACTTCCTCAAGAACGTGGAGTGAGTAATTAGGATTTTATATTCAGATTCTCTTCTAACCTAGAAGTCTTAGCACTTATCCAGGATGCTTCATTTGCTGTGGTTTATCTCTGTAGCAGAGTTACACTGCTGAAGTCTAGAAATATCACTCTTTCCACATGAATAACCCTAAATGATTCAATGTAATTTAAAAACAAAAGACAAAAATATATGGAATCCTGTTTCAAGGTGGCATGGTATAGTAGAGATTTGGAACCCTAAAGAACAAAGTTTAATCTAGTTTGTTCATTCATTCACTCCTTTATTTGCCCTTTATATGCCAGAAACTATGCTAGATGGTGGGAGCAGAAAGACAGAAGAATACATAGACTTTAATATGCGTTTACTAAATGTGATCTTGGACAGATTATTTTCTCTTTAAAAAATAGGAATAATAAGAAAAAATTTGTGGGGCTATTGTGAAGAATAAGTAAGGTAATATATATGTAAAGCCCCAAGGATGCAGTGTTTAGCATATTGCTGATAATCAAAATATGCCAGGTCCTATTTGCCTTCACTAATTTCTTGTCAGTCCTAAAGATGTGGTTTTTTCACTTGTGAATTGAGGAAGACAGACTATATATACTGAATCCTTACAAGGCTTCATGTTACTAGGACTAATTATATGTCAGAGTAATGAGAGGGACAACTGTTTGATTTGGGGGCATAGATTTGAGAGAATTTAGTTGATAAACTCTAAACACATAGGGACCTGGAGTGAGGTGGGGATATGGAATAACATTGTCCTCTAGGGGCTCAGCATCTTATTGCTAAATGAGTAGCGGTCACAGAAAAATTGACCAATGGCATCCTCAGCAATGTAAGAGATGCCACTAAGCCATATGAGTGGTAAACACACTAATGTATTAGAATTCCAAGGAGAAAAAGGCCTCTAGTCTTGGGATGGCCTCGGAAGGTTTATGGAATAATTGTCCTCAAATAAGTCTCCAAAAATGAGTAAAAATTCGGATAGCTTAGAAAGAAGAAAGTTTATTCTCAATTAGGACAAATTTGGTTTAAGTAACAAAAACTTATTAATTTAAAATTGGGAAATTGTTAGCTCTTGTAATTGAAATGCCCTTCAAATGGTAAAGCTTTGGGCACGGCTGTATTTAGGTGTTCAGAAGTCACTCTTTCTCTGTCTCCTTTCCTGTCTCTACACCTTGATTCTGGTTTTTCTTTCAAGAAGGCTTTCTTACCTGGGGTGACAAGATAGCTCCTGAAATGCATCCCACCAGTTCAGAATAAAGAGAGATAATTTTAGCAAAAATATCCAGATTTTCTCTGATTCATCAACTAGTCACTTGTTCTTGTTCATCCTTGAAGCAATGAACTGATTTTCCAGGCTTAGATGTCCTATGCTCCCCCAGAGTGGAGTGGAATGCATAATCTGAACCCAAAATTCTTAGAATGAGAGAGAGGGCAGATGATCAAGTGAAAATCAGTGTGTTTTACCAAAAGAAGAAATAATAGCTGTTGTCTGGACAAAATTATCTTACATTCTTTTTTGGAGGGTAAATCAACTGAAAAAGCAGTGATTTTCCAATGGAAATAAAGGAATGAAGAGAGGGGAAAGAAAAGCAGCTCAATTATGTATTGCACTCCTCTTTCTGTATCTGATGTCCATAATAAAATACTTAATTTTCATTTACCAATGAAATTCATCTACAAATGGTGCATTTTTATATTACTAATTTTGAATCTACTTCCTCTGCAAATAACTAAATGTTCCTCCAACAAATGTTTCATCTGTTATTCTGCGAAAGCCTAAGTAAATGGGGCTTTTCTCCTTTTCTCTTAGTTTCACATAAAATGTTATTATTAATTCTCCATGGAAGTGACATTAAATAGATATTTTCCCCCACTAAATTAGAAGCATATTCTTTCTAGCCATGAAAATTAATACACATTCATTCCCCAAAATGAAGATAGGTTTTTTTTCATATTCCCAACATAATTCCAAATAATAAAAGTATTTTTGTGCAACAAATAAACTTTCCACCCAAAAAAGCATGCAAATATTTGGTGTCGTCAGTAAAGAGTCAAACATTTGACTGAATTTTTTTCAGTTTTCTACCTGATATCTGGGCATTTGGTAGATTTTAAACTGTAGGCAGCTTTAACAATCATCTTCTAGGAATGTGTCTCAGGAGATATGCTTTCAGGGTCCTCATCTGAATCATTAAACCTCATCATATTTCAGTTTTCTTCCCTTCCTGAAATTGAAAAATAAGATATAATGACTTCATGAAATTATTGTGATGACTATAGTCAATAAAATTTAGTGTAATGCTTTGCAGATAATAGGTCAGTATATCTTTGCTTGTATGAGCATTAATACATGAAACATTTCATTCATCCAAGTATCTGTAGAATACAAGGGAGTCAAATTAGTATGTCTGGAGTTCAGAAAGTGAATCTGTGGATTATTGAGTTAAATGTTATATTTTAAGTTTGAATATGAATGATCATAGCTAATTTTAAAATGTTGATAATATGGTGAGTCAGTGTTTAATATGTTAAAATATTTTAATACCATATGAGTTTATATTCTATTAAATACATTTAAAAAATAAACTTTTTGTTTCAGAACAATTTTAGACTTACAGAAAAATTGTCAAGCCAGTATGGTTTCCATACACCTGACATCCAGTTTCCCTTATTTATAACATCATACATAAGTGTGATGTTTGTAATAATTAATAAATCAATGTTGATACATTATTAACTAAAGCTCATACTTCATTCATATTTTCTTAGTTTTTATCTAATGTACTTTTTCTATTGCAGGATCCCATCTAAGCTACCATGGCTATGTTAGTAATTTTGTCTCCTTAACTCCTCTTGGTTGAAACAATTGTTCGGACTTTGCTTTTAATAATCTTGGCAGTTTTGAGGAGTATTAACTCTGGTACTTTATAGGAGGTCTCTCAGTTGGACTTTGTTTGATATCCTTCTTATGATTAGACTGGAGTTTTGTGTTTGGGAGAGGAAGATCACAAAGGCCAAGTGCCATCACATTGTATCAAGGGTATACAATATTGATACGATTTATAACAATGATATTGACCTTAACCACCTGGCTGAAGGAGTGTCTGACAGATTTCTCCAATACAAAGTTCACACTTTCCCCTCTTTCCATACTTTACTCTTAGGAGAAAAGTTGCTATGCGTAGCACATACCGGCAGAGGAGCAGTTAGTTATGCTCTACCTCCTTGAAGGCTGAGAATTTGCATGAATTATTTAGAATTCCTCTTCATAAGAGATTTTCCTCTAATTTAATTATTCAATATTTATTCATAACACTATGGACACATGTACATTTATCATATATTTGGGATTATAATTCAATACCACTCAGTTTATTTTGTTGTTCTAGCTGTTCTCACTTTGGCCATTGGGAGCTCCTTTAGCTGATTCCTTTGTGCCTTTAATATAACCTCATAATTTTGCTGGGGAGAGAGATTGAGCACTTCTTTACTTTCTGGCATTACCAGATACTTCAGGCTCATCTTTTATAATGCCTACCTAATCCTAGAATCAGCCGTTTCTCCATGGACTCCTGATCTTTTGTATTGGAAGATGTTATTAGAAACCAAGATCTGGGTAGTAGCTGTGCTCATTGTTACTGAGGTGTCATAATTGCTCCAAGTCCTCTCAGCTGATGGAGCGAGGAAATAAATATGTGTATACTAACCCGTGTTTATGTGCTTATTTATAAATGTTTTCTTTTGTACCAATGTGTGTCTATACTAAGCTAAACATGAGTTCATACTGATGTCTGACTAATTAATTACCACAGGGATTATTCTAGCTTCCATCCTTTGTTTATCTGTATTCTTTTGTTCCAACAGTGAGAAACCTAGCTTCTAGTCTCAACCATGAAGTTATATAATTGTTCAATTCTAGTCTACATGTGAAGCAGTATCAGGATGTTTAACTTATACCTCATGGAAAACAACCTTATCAACTATAGTGAGGTGCTATGTACAGTTTGTTTGTTTTTTCTTTAGCTTATAGACTCTACTATTGCAAAAGTTACTTAGGTCAGCACCATTTTCCCTCACTCCTCTCATTCATTTCTAATGCAGTTAAATTGTTTAATCACATTATGCATTCCATTGTGGAATCCCCTGAACTCTTAAATGATTTTTTAAAGAATTTGCTACATTAAAATTCATTATTTATACTGTAAAGTTCTAGAATTCTTACAAATGTGTAATGTCATATGTCCATCATACTGTGTCAAACACCCTAAAAAAATCCCCTGTGCTTGTCCTATTCTAACCTTCCTCCATCCTACCCAAACTTCTGACAACCACTGATATTTTTGCTGTGTTTCGAAATTTGTCTTTCCAGGTCATGAAGCTGGAATCATATAGGTTGTAATCTTTTTAGACTGGCTTCTTCTTTCAGTTAGTAATATGCATTTTAGATGCATCCTTTTCTTCCCATGACTTCATATCTCATTTCCTTTTATCACTGAAAAGAATTTTTTAATGTGGATGTACCAAATTATTTTATCCATGCATTTATTCATCTTTGCTGTTTCCCATTTTGGGTGATTATGAATAAACCTACTGTACACATTTATGCAGAGATTTTTGTGTGCACATAAGTTTTCAAATAATTGGGAGTGTGATTGCTAGACAAGAAAGTAACAAAATGTATTCCAGAATGACTGCATTATTTTGCTTTCCCACCAGTAATGAATGAGTGTTCCTGTTGCTACACATTCTAACTAGGAATCAGTTTGTCAGTTTTTCTTGAGATTTTCACCTTTCTAATAAGTGTGTAGTGGTATGTTACTGTTGAAATTTTTAGTTCCCTAATGACAAACAATATTGAACATCTTTTCAAATGCTTATTTGGCATCTGTATATCTTCCTTGGTGTGGCATCTGTTCAGATCTTTTTTAAATTCCTCTTTTGTTTTTTTACTGTAGAGTTTTAAGAGTTCTTTTTTATATTATGGATACAAGTCCTTATTCAGATACATGTTTTGCAAATCTTCTGTCACAGTCTGTAGCTTTTTCTCTTAACATTTCCCAACCCCCAACCCCAACAAAAGTTAAAATTTCAAAAAGTTCAAATTATCAATTTTAAAAAATTTTATTGTAAAGATGTGGGGTACAAGTCAGGATTAGGTACATGAGTAGTCAATGTGCAGGTGAAGTTTGGGCCTCCAAATGATCCTTACTTTTTTTTAAGTTAATTTTTGTTATTTCATAAATGTAAGATCTGTATCTAGGTTCATTTTTTTCATACATGTGACACCCAATTATTCATGTGCCATTTGTTGAAAAGACTATTCTTTCTCCATTAAATTGTCTCTCCTTTGTCAAAAGTCAGTTGACTATATTAGTGTGGGTATATTTGGGGGCTCTAGATTATTTTTTATTTATTTATGCATTTATTCTTTGCCAATCCAACACTGTTTAGATTATTGTAGCTTTATTCTGTCTTGAAATTGGATAGTGTCCATCTTAAACTTTATTCTTCCTCTTCAGTGTTATATTTTATTTTCTAGATCTTTTGCCTTTTTAAATTTTAAATCAGTTTTCAATATTACAAAGAAACTTCCTGAGATTTTGATTGAGATTGCATTGAATCAATAGATTAAGTTGAAAGTAATTGACTTCTTAACAATATTGATTTTTCCAATCTATGAACACGGAATATCTTTTTAGTTATTTATTTGAATCTTATCTTATTTCTTTCACCAGCACTTTGTAGCTTACTGCATTTAGAACCTTTATAATTTTGTTGGATTTGTGTTTTTTGCTATTATAAATGAAATTGTTTTAAATTTCTAATTCCAATTACATATTGCTGGTAGACAGCAAAGCAATTGACTTATACATTAACCTTCTCCCTTGTGACTTTACTATGTTTGCTTTTTGGTTTTATTTTTGCTGATTCTTTGGAATCTTCTACATAGACAATTATGCCATCTATGAAGAAATACAGTTTTGTTCTACCTTCCCAATCTAATATATAGTCTTTTATTTCTGTTTCATCTTAGCAGTAGATAGGACTTCCAGTATACTGTTAAATAGGACTGATGAAAGAGACCACTTCCAAAGACCTTTTCCTGACTTTAAGAGCAAAAACATGTGCATTCCCACCATTAAGTATGATATGCGCTGTATTTTTCTGTAGACTTTTTTATTAAGTTGAGGAAGTTATTCTTTATTCCTAGTTTGCTGAGTTTTTATTATTAATGGGTATTTAATTTTTTCATATGCTTTGTCTTCATCAGTTGAGATGATCATATGATTTCTTCTTCTTTAGCTGATTTTGTGGATTACATTAATTGATTTTTAAATATCAACCCAGCCTTTCCTATCTGAATTAATTTCCACTTGGTCTTGGTGTGTTATTTTTTAAGCATTGTTGGATTTGATTTGCTAACATTTTGTTGAGGATTTTTGCACTTATGTCCATGGGCTATATTGATCTATTATTTTTCTTTTTTATAATGTCTGTATCTGGTTTTTATATTAGGATAATGCTAGCTATCTAGAATGAGTTAGTGTTATTTAGAAATTATGGAGAATTGGTATCACTTGTTGCTTAAATGTTTAAGCAGTGAAACCACTTGGTCTATGCTTTATTTTTTTTTGGTACGGTTATTACTGATGTAAAGTTATTATTCCCTTATTTTATTTTATTTTTTTGAGTTGGAGTCTCACTCTGTCACCGACTGGAGTACAGTGGCACCTCATGGCCACCGTAGCCTTGAGCTGCTTGTTCAGGTCATCTTTCTGCCTCAGCCTTCCAAGTAACTGAAACTACAGGCGCACACTATCATGCCTACCTAATATTTTTTATTTATTGTGGAGATAAGTTCTCATCAAGTTGCCCAGGCTGGTCTCAAACCCCTGAGCTCAGGCAATCTGTCACCTCGGCCTCCCAAAATGTTGGGATTACAGGCTTGAGCCACCGCACACAGCTTTATTCCCTTATTTTAATGGATATCAATCTATTGATATTAACTATTTCTCTTTACATGAGATAGTGCATGTTGTATCTTTCAATGAATTATTTCTTTTCGGGTGAGTTATCAAATTTGTGGACACAGAGTTGATCATAGTACTCTTTTATTATACATTTAACATCCGTGGAAATAGCAGTGAGAACTCTTATTTTTGATGTTTTTAATGTGTGTTTTCTCTTATTATTCTTGCTTAGCTTGATTAGAGGTTTATCGGTTTTATTAATCTTTTCAAATAATCGTTTTTTATTTTCTGGTAATTTTCTCTATTGTTTTCCTGATTTTAATTTCAGTAATTTTTTCTCTAATTTTTATTATATATTTTCTTCTGCTTATTTTGGCTCAAATTATTTTTCTCCCTCTAGTTTCCTAAGGTTGAAGCTCAGATAATGATTTTAGATCTTTCTTCTTTGGTGGTATATACAGTGTTTTGAAAGGATAATCATTATAAATGCTCACAAAAACTAGGTTAAAATTGTCAAAAGAAAGAAGAAATACTGGCATTTCTATTGACCTGTTCTCAAGCTCCTCGATTCTTTCCTCAGTTGTGTCAAGTCCACTTATGGGTCCAACAAAGGCATTCTTTGTTTCTGTTGGTTTTTAAATTCTATTATTTTCTTTTGATTCTTAGAGATTGCATGTCACATCTGCTTACATTACCTGTCTCTTGTTGCATATTGTCTATGTTTACCATTAGAGCCCTTAACATGTTAGTCATAGTTATTTTAAATTTTTGTTTGATTATTTCATTATCTGTGTCGCAACTTTTCTGGTTGTGATGCTTCTTTTGACACTTCAGATTGTGCTTTTCCTCGCATTTTAGCATGCTTTGTAATTTTTTTGTGTGTGAAAGCCACACATAATGTACCAGATAATAGTTACTAAGATAAATAGGTTTCTAGTGTGAGGACTTATGTTCATTTCACTGGAAGTTGGGCTCTGTTTAATAGTTGTTGTCAGAAGTTTCATGTTTCTTTTAAGTCTTGTCCCCTCTGCTGATTTTAAGCTTCCCTAAATACTTCTCAAAGAGAGTCTGAGTCTGGCAGTTCTTTCAGACTCATTCACCAACATTATGCAGGAGCCCTTTCAGCATAGTGGTAAGAAGTGGGGAAGCAGATATGTTCTATAATCTTATGATTGAATTCGTCTTTTAGTGAGCCTGTGTCCCTAGGATATCCCCTTTTGCAAGTGTTTCTTAGTTCTTCTCCCAAGTTAGTGGAAACAGGAAGGGCAGTGGATACTGCCGTAGGGGAAATTCCCTACCCCTCATGTGGAATAGGGCTCTGGTAAAGTCTTTGTCTCTGGAGAGTAGACCTTTGTTATGGAGAACATTAGGTATATTTCATGATCACTCTTCCCCTCCTCCTGCCAGACCCACAAAGGTATCTTTCTTATCTTGTCACGTGACAATCTGGTGGGATTCATGGAGGTAAAACCCACCAAAGTGTGGCGGTTCCCCCAAAGACTGCAACCCCTTGGTGTTTTTCCCTTTCATGATGGTCCACACTCAGCCTCCAGCAATTTATCAGAATTGCTATCTAAGTGTTCCTACCAGTTTATGACTAGGTGGCTTCTGCTTCAGATAAGCAGATCTTGGGTGCGATTCTCTGGTTTCACCTAACTTTCTAGATTTTGGTAATAATTTGCCCCATAACCCCAGTTCTCTCATTAGTCTAAGAAAAGCCATTGAATTTCAGTTTGCTTAGTTTTTTTTGTTGTTGTTGTTCTAAGGACAGGAATGATGACATCAAAGGGTTAATATTGTAGCTAAAATTAGAAAATATTATATTTTATTTTCATTTATATCTTATTAGTAAGTTATTTTCAAAGCAAATATATAGCATTAAAAGATCAGACTAGGAGAGAACCTTTATGTAGAGATGAAGAAGTTAATGTACAATGATATTACAATGACTTGTATAAGGTGATATGTACGTTTGATAGAATATGTTTTATCTCTTAAATTTAACAAAATATGAACATATTAACTGTATTTTATGAATTTACAACTTAATAACTTTATTTAGAAACAAGGTTATTTTTTATTTCTGCCTAAAATTTGCACACATGTGCAAAGTATACACTTTCCTTTGTGTATTAAATTCAGTAATGCTTTCCAGCTGTTCATTTTGCTCCAGGGATTCTGTTACTATTATTTAATATGATTATGTTTTGGTATTTTGATCTTCATAATCTACAATATTTAAAATGTTAAAATGTTAGACTAATATAAACAAAAATACAATGTTTTAAAAACATAATCTCTCTCTCTTTTTTTTGAGTTGGAGTCTCACTCTGTCACCCAGACTGGAGTGCAGTGGCCACTGCCGGCCACTGCAGCCTCGACCTGCTGGGCTCCAGGGATTCTTCTGCCTCAGCCTTTCAAGTAGCTGGAACTACAGGCGTGCACTACCATGCCTGGCTAATTTTTAAAATTTATTGTAGAGATGAGGCCCCGCCAACTTGCCCAGGCGGGTCTCGAACCCACGGGCTCAGGCAATCCACTCACCTTGGCCGCCCAAAGCCCTGGGATTACAGGCTGAGCCACTGAGCCCGGCCGACATAATCTCTTAAATGTTCACAAAAACTAATTAAAATTGCCATGACAGAGGGGCAGTACTCAGATCAGAGCTCTAGTTACTGGCATGCTTGTGCTTGCAACTTGAAGGAGACATTAAATTAGTGTTTAAAGAGCCTTAAAAAAAAACACCAGTTTTAGAATGTACAATACCTGATTGAAAACCGATTGGTCCTTAATACTAACCAATCAGAACAGGAACAGTTCACAGCTAGTGCTAGCCAATCGACTTGGACTTAGGGTTATATAAGCACCAGGTTTTTTGGCCCCAGATGGGTAACCGCTTTGGGTCCCCCCCACTGTGGGAGCTTCTCTGTCCTCTTAATAAATCCTGCTTTCTCAAAAAAAATTAACTTTTCTATTATTAAATAAACATGTTAAATACCCATTTTCTGTAAGTACTCAGATGTTTTTCAAGGTAGAGTGAAAAATGAGAATTAAAAACAAATGAAAGATCTTCACACAGAGTTAGTAAATCTGTAGCTAACATTATTGAACTCTTACTATGAGCTAGGTACTATGCTGAGTGCTTTCCATATAACCTCTCAATCCTTGCAAAAGCTAAGCATTTTAAAATTCTGAAACTTAAAGAACTTAGTTGGCATTTCCAAAGTCCATTCTAGGTCTCTTTCTTTCTCACTGTAGGTATTCTCCCTGGGATAACTCATTTCTAAGTCTTCAATTACTCTGTGCCAGTGACTCCCAAACATATATCTCAAGCTCTCAACCCTTCTAGACTTTTCCAGAGCCCTGTGATTCTACTGTGCACTAGATGTCTCTACTTATTCCACAGATATCTCTAATTTCCACATATCCAGATGAACTCTCTTTAGTCCACCCCATGGTTTTGTCCAGTGTTCTCTCTGACAATGAATGATAACACCATCCATCTGTTGCTCAATTCTAGAAGCAAGTCTCATCCTTGACTTATTATTCCATCACCTCTAACTGATCACCAGTTTTTGTTGATTCTGTTTCAGATTAAAAATCTGTCCCCTTATCCGTATTTTCACTGTCCTCACCAAAATTTCCGCCACTTTTGATTTTTGCCAGGAGTTCTTAACAGGTCTTCTCTTCTTGTGGCATACCTCTCTGCTCCTTTCTGCTTACTGCAACCACTGTAAGCTTTCTGAAATACAACCATGGCTCCTGCGTGCTCTTGGAGTAAACTAAAAACTCTGCAACATGACGTGCATGGTTTCTCATGACATGTCCTTTCTGTATCCAGTGCTCTAGCTTCTCCTTCCCTCCAAATATATATACTTTAACTGAGTATATGGATTTTTCCTTTCAGTTTTCAATCCAATTCCTTTCTTGCCCCCTACCTTTGTTATTTGCATTTCCTCTGCCTAACAACTCTCTATCTTTAAAGATCTTCCTTCACTAACCTCTATTTTTCATTTATTTCTTATCAAAAGTGCCATTTCTTCTGGAAACTCCTCCCTATCCCACATGTGGACTAGTTTTTTGGTTTGGTTTGTTTTTCTAAATGCTCCCACATCACCCCATGTCTCCTAGCATTGCCCTTATAATGTACATGGCTGTCCATTTGCTGTATCCTCCATCATAATTATAAGATCCATAGGGCTTGTCTACCTGTATTCTTAGCATGAAACAGTGTTTAGCACATAGTAGGGTCTTGATAACTATTTGATGAAAAAAATGGATGAAAGTGCTCTACTAGCAAATGGCAAATCCATGTTTCAAACCCAAGATTTTCTTTGTTCTAAGACTATGCTTTAAACAATTGCACTCTACTGTCTCCATCTTAAAAAAATTTCAAAGTGTAAGGCCAGGATAATTTTACAATAAAGCAGAGAGGAGCCAACTATTTTCAGGACAAACTCAAAGTATGTAATTCTAATTTAAAAAGCTTAAAAACCTATGTCCTTTGGTAGTAAAAGCTAAGACATAATACCATAGGAAATCAGACCTCACAAGATTTAGCTATCCTGTGAGCCAAGCCGGTATATATCAGGCTTAACTATATTGTTTCCTTTTTAAAGAAATATCAGTAGGAGAGGTGAAGTTGAAATAAAATATTTTAAATAAAAATTTATAATTGCTTATTAATACAGAATCACTATGAAGGATTTTTTCTCTCTCTCTTTCCTTTAAAAAGTGTAACGCTTGTGGTTAACATTAAGGTTTTAGTCTAGAACTACTGAAAAAGTAACTCTTTACAACTGCTTGTTTGAAAGCATGGCTGCCTGAAGTGGAGACTTTCAGGAATCTTGCATGTGCTCAAAACAGCTTTCAAAATATACTTTTCATCCTTCAAGCCAAGACTGTAATTCAATACTTTCTTTTTCTTTTGATTTTTTTTTTAAATAAGAGTTTGGGGTTTTTTAAAGGCTTTTAGCCCTATAACATCATCAGAGCACTTGTTAATCCATGCTTTTATTTGATAGTATACATTTATTATTTGAAATCATTTGCTTACTGTAATTATAAAGAAACCCACCCTACCCACAGGGTACACAGGCAACAAGAGTTCTGTAAATAGCCTGGTTCAGTTCAGCCAAGAACCACTAAATGTTCACCAAGAAAAACACACTCCATCATCAATATGTATGTGTTGTATTCATTACATATCACAGTGGTGGAGGTGGAAATAGTTGGTTGATTTCTACTTTTCCTTTTTCTTTCATTCCTTTTAAAAGTAGCAGAATAAAAAGTCTTTCCCTTTTCTTTCTTTGACCTAGATCTGTTTTGTGTCCAGTTTCCCAACCTGGCAATATATTTTTCATCAAAGCAATGAGATGCACATTAGAGATACCATACTAAGTCTCATCTAGGATATCCATCAGGTTACATGGGGCCAAAGCTTTAAAAAGTCATATGAGGCATGGAACTAAAATAACTCATTCAAAAACAGAAACACAAAGTTAGACAATTGATGAGCCTGGTGGATTAAACTTCAGTTTGTGATGGGTTGCTATGGTGTTTGAACGACTGAGCTAGGCTGGTTCAGGAGGTCACTGGAGGTCAAGATCTCATTCTGTGCTTGATCTAGATCTGGATTTACTCTCCCTCTATGGCTATGTCTGCCCAGTTAACTGTTGGCGAGAATTAAGTGGAAGATGAGTTTATTGTGCCTATTAAGTTAAAAAGCAAAATAAAATACATTTAAAACCTCTCATAAGTCTTTATATTTATATTTTGCAAATGAAGATTTTTGAAAATGTGCTAGCCTAGAAGTCTTTATCTGAAAAGATAAGTAACTCAGTGATTAGGCCTGTTTTGTAGCAATACAACTCAGGCATTAGTATAATTATATATTTAGTATATATAAATATGATTATATATTTGGTATAATTAATATAATTTTAACACAAGTTGTTAAAAATTAAGATTTCTTATGTGCCTACCCCTCTGTGAGATTCTGATTCCCTGGTAGAACCCAGGAATCTGTACTTCAATAGGACTCCAGGCAGTTTGTGGGCCATATTTTGAGAAAGAAAAAAACAACACTAAATACATCTCGAAGATCTAATTTTATTAGATCATATCTTTTTCAATTCTAAGACAAATTCTTCTTTGTTCAGTATGGTGTTGTTGTCAGTAGGACCACATTACAGGAGTTTTGTGATCCTGGGCAAATTCCACCCTCCTTAGACCTCAGTTTCCTCATTGTAGATGGAGAAGATCATTAGCTCACTTCTAGTCATTTGGCAGGTTATCTAAAATAACAGACTAGCTCCCTGCACAAAGAGAAGGATGTTTCACTCTTCCTTCATGTCCTTTCATTTCTCTGGATTTTCTGCTTATGTGTTTTGTACAAATCTTTTGCATCTTATTAATGTGTTTCTTGTATCTATGCAGACCCGGATTTTACCTGGTGTTCAATGTCAGGTGCAAGTGATACTAAAATCCCTCATGCCTCCCAATGAACCAAATGAAAATAACCTTTTCTTTTCTTTTTCTTTTAGTGTTATCATCATATCTCTGATTAGGTTTCGCTTTTGTGTCCCATGATAAATAAAATTTGTTTGACTTTAAAAGTACTCATTCATTTAAAGGGTATAGGAATGAATATAATTTATTGGATTATAATAAGAACTCTGATGTCCTCATGTAAGTATTCAATCAATGTATATTGATTAAATGTATATTGATTAAATACATAGTACTTATCCTGCAATCTGCTAGGTAATGTATGTGTTCAGTACCATGAAGGCAAAATGTCTAAATAACTGACTCCGTATTGAGTTCTTTACTTGGTTGTGAGGCTATCTTTTTTTGTATGGGTAGGCAAATGGCTTAGTTGTTAAATGTTTGTCATGTGAATAAATGAACACAAAAATACCCTAAACTGTATAGACTTATATGTCACTGGAGGGTACACATCTGCTTTCTATATATTATAAAGATATATTAAAATATTTTTATTTTTGACACCTGCAACTTTTTTTTGAATACATGTGTGTGTGTGCATAAATGTATATGCACAATTTAGATAAAGTTTTTTAAAAATCAAAAGATAGAATGCTGTACAAAATTGAAATAATTTCCTTCTCTTCTATTTGTTTTTACCATTTCAGATGATGGAAAATTATCCTTTGAAGAATTCAAAGCATATTTTGCAGATGGTGTTCTCAGTGGAGAAGAATTACATGAGCTTTTTCATACCATCGACACACATAATACTAAGTAAGGAATTTTTTTATCAGTGGATTCTGTAAATAGGTAGAGAGAGAGTGTGAATGAGTATGTACTCATGAAGGAGAAAAGGGGGGACAATGCAGAGGATACATTTTGTAATGCTTTCCTATATTTTATTAGGAGATACTCCCCCTCTTTAATAATTAAAATGCTCTGAAAAACTGGATTTATCAGAAAATAATTATCTTTTCAAAAGCCTCCCTAAAGTGATTTGAGATCATGCTGTTTTTGAAGAATAAAAAAAAATCACAGATTATAAATAATTCTAATTCTGTCATTAATAAAAAAATAGAATTTTGCCTTGTTACTTAGGCTTCATCTCAATTTGCTTTGTTTAAAAAAAATTCTTAGGCTATTCTTATATTAATATGGTAAAATGGAAGAATTGGACAGTTATTTGGACAGTTCAGGTGTGTTGAATTCCAAATCAGTGTTACCTGAGAAATACAGGTAATGCAACTCACATAGTCATTTCTGAATAACCAACGTATGGAGTTATCCATCCATTTTATTTGCCTGTGCAGATCTCTCTTTTGCTATTTGTATAACATTTATGAAGGTTCTATTTATAGTCTCACTATGCTTAAAAATATACAATAATGAGAGCCTGGTGCAGTGGTTCACACCTGTAATCCCAATACTTTGGGAGGCTGAGGTGAGAGAATTGCTTGAGCCCAGGAGTTCCAGGCTAGCTGGGAAATATAGTGAGACTTTGTCTCTACAAAAGAAATTTAAAAATTAGCCAGACACAATGGCATACACCTGTAGTCTCAGCTACTTGGGAGACTGAAGTTGAAGGATCACCTGAGCACAGGTGTTGGATGCTGCGATGAGCTGTGATCAAGCCACTGCACTCTAGCATGGGCAACAGAGTAAGACCCTGACTCTAAAAACAATAATAATGATAATGAGGACTTTGGGATATAAAAAAATAGAAATGTGCTACTTGTTTTGGGTAATTGAACCAAACTATATTATTTTCGACCGTCATGGTTACAAAACTCTGATGTGAAAAAGCACCATTTCAACCATGCCTTGAGACCCATCAGTGTGTTGATTGCTTGAGCAATCACTATCTTGCTTTAGGCAAAGTGCTGAGATGGATCCAGGCAGTGAGCCAGCATGCCAAGAAAATGCTTTTGGGCTACATTTACAAACAAACTTTTTTTTTAAGGCTAGCTAATAAGAAAAATTAAGAGCTTAAATTCACTTTACTCAAGCAGTTGAATATTTTTAAAACAATTAGTTTATAAGCTTCTTGATGTCAGTGAGATTTCAAATTCCTTATGAAATGGCTTAAGTATTTTGTTGAAACAGTATTAATGGGTAATTATATCAGAAGTTCCATTCTATTTAACAAATCTAGCATATCAAGTCCCTAGTATGTACTGGTGGTACAGCCTGCAACCAACTTACAGTTTAGTAGGACATAGACTAACTGATAATTTCAATATAGTATTATAAATGCTGTGATTGAGCCTTGCACAAGATACTTTGGCATCACAAGGGGAGGAATTTTAGCTCAATTTGGTAGGTTCAAGAAATGTTCACAAAAGCTTAATCATTATGGGAGAGTAGAAATTTAATTGGTAAAGAAAGTGGTAGGGGAAGAATATTCCAGTTACAGAGAGAAGCATGGATAAAGGCCTAAAAGCAGAAGGTGGACAGAAGTGGCAAGTATTTTCTCGTTATTAAGTGCCAACTGTAAGGCTGAGAATGAAAGAAAATAAATCTACAGAAATTTGCTTTCTGTGGTTGCAAAAGCACTTCGACTTTACCCTGAAGGCCAGGGAGAGCTATTAGATAAATTCATTCAGGAAGCAACATCTTTGTAGGTCATTGAAGCTCAACTAAAGGACAGGCTTAGAGAGGTGAGATGGAAGAAGACTACAGATGATTTAGTCTAATCCTTGCTACTGGGGAAAAAGGTTTATTCATGAAAGGAAACCATGTTGTAACCTTCTAGGAAATGATACTTGGGGGAAAAAAAGCAGGGGCTCCCTCTGTGACTCAGATATTAGAAGCTGAGATGCTAATGCTCCATTGTGTATGCTGATTATTTCTTTCTCGTTATACTTATATTAAAATTTTAGTAATATCTAAGTTTAGAACATTTGTTAGAGTTACAGTTTCAGACTTTTGTGTCATGAAGATTTTTCAATATGTGTTTACTAATACTAATGAAAAATAAAGCTTTTAATAGATCTTGTTGGCCTAGTTTTGCTATTTTATTTATATATTTATTAGTTTGGGTTGCTTGACATAGTTTTAAGATTGTTAATGCTAAAAAGTATATGTAATGATTTATAAGGTAAGTTTAAAGAAATAATCACTACCACCAGTTACTGCTCATATGCATTAGTAACAGCAAGTGTTTTCAGATCATAATGATGTTTAACCTAATTTAGAGCCAAAGTAAATTGGGTAGAGACTTCTGAATTATATTCATGAAATTCCTTTTTTAAAAAAGGAGTGTCAGGCTTTGATCTTTTGCAGAGATTAATTCAAACGTTGGCACAGAAATTTCAGATCTATATTTGAAGCAAGTGATAACTTTTATCTTTGCATTATCCAAGTTTTAATTATTTTAGTGATTGCACTATATATACCAATTATTTTTTCCCTTCGACACACCTTCTGAAAAAACATGCTTTCCTCCCAAATCCTGCCTCAACTCAACATCCCTCACCACTCTAATTTAATGATGAGTACAGCCTAGCTGGAAGGAGCCAGTCATACGTTGGCTGGACCAAACCAATTACACTCACTGTTTCTCACTGTTTATGGTAGACTATGAAGAGCCCATGAATATCTGCTGCTGAGGTCACTACTGCTGCCTGGTTTCTGTTCCTCCCAGTGTTCCTTGAGGTTTAACTTCACTTCCCAGTGTGTTTATTCTACTTAATACACTGCATTTTCTTGAGCTTATTTGAGTAAGATTCTTTCCCTTGCAAAAGTATTTTTATGTAAGACAGTGTTACCTCACCTCGTTCTTGTCATCTATGGAAAGAAACCCAAGTCTCTTGGCTACAACATCATATTTGCCATGTTTGAAGAGTGGCATATCCAAATTGAAAATATTTGGAAAGAAAGAAGGAAAATACTAAAAAATATCTTGCTAGTTAAAATTTTCTCTTTTGTTTCATGAAGAACATTCTTAAAATATGCTTGATCGTGAGAAGTAAATGTTGTTCAGAAGCATAATTAGAGCTTGTGTCTATAGTGCAATGTAATTAAGGTATTTTGAATATCAAAATTAAGTAAATTATTCCTTAAATGATATTTAAAAAACAATCATGTAAACCTATATGGACTTTTAAAAGTCGTACTTTATAGGTAGCTTTTAAATTAACAAACTATAAACATAGAGTAGTGTAGTTACTAAAAAAAGTTTTGATAACTTAAAAAATATATGTCTCTTTCCACACACATTTAGGTTATAATTCCTAAATCTAACTGTACTGGTTTTTCTCTTTCATTCCATTCATTTATTTCTTTGGTCTTTCATTTAAAAAATCAATATGTTCATAACAGGACTTCACTGCAGCTTTTTTCTATGCCATGGAATTACTTGGAGCTTTTCAGTCAGATTTTCTCTCATGGATGCAAGAAAACTAAAACAAACAAACAGAAAAACAAATCCCAACCATATCCACCACATCCAACCTCATCAGAACTTACACTTTTAAGACTATGCAAATATTTTTGTACATGAATATTACCAGTCTTGGAAATATTTCAGGTCTGGATCATAGGGAATGTTTTTTGTGTATTTCAAAACAGAATGGTATGTACAACCGCATGTCCCTCCATGTTAAGGAAAGTGTCTAATGAGTTTTAACCACCCTTCCAGCCTGTCCAGGCATAAGCTTAAGCTCAATACTCATTCTGATGAAAATTCCATTAATAATTCTGCTTGTTAGATACTGTATTAGAGTCCTGGTATAGTGGATGTTTTGCCAGAAATTATATTTTGAATTTACACAGCTTGCAGAGTTCATTCAAAGTAGAGATTTTTAGAAGCAAAAAGAATCCTGAGTAAAGTAGGACAAATTTGAAGGTGTTGGAAACCTACTTTTCATAATCTTTCAAATTATCATTTTAAACTGATAGATTTTTTTTCTTTATGTTTGAACATTTGGAAAGTTTCCTGAGTTTTCTTGCATAGAGTCATTGCTTAAGTGTGTAACAAAAGACCGGCTTGTGTCTGTGGATGGCACTTGGAATGTTTTTCATGGCAAAGGAGAAAGGTCAAACATTCTTGTCAACATGGCAAAATATCGTTGAAAACATTAAGTTACTCAAGCTTTAAGGGAAGTACATACACTTCAATATTCGGAAATGTTCTGAAGAATGTCATGTCCATCTTACTAAAACTTTCATGATTTCACAGATTTTTGTCAAGCCTTATTTTAACTGTCTTCTTTGTGGGCAAAATATGCTTGATCTTTATTTTCTTTGAAACAATAGTTAATCTGTCAGTCATTTTACTAAGCCTTATTCCATCTTTTCCAGTTTCATTAAAGGTTTGGGGGTTTATATTTATTTTATTTTTTATTTTAAAGATGTGGGGTAAAATTCAGGGTTAGGTATACAAAAGTCCATTATGCAGGTACCCTTGTTGATGAGGTGTGCCCCCCCTCCAGCAGTTTCCCTCAACTGCCAATAGCACACTCCCTCCCCTCATAGTTTCCCACTACAGCCAATCCCTTTCTTATTGTATTATGATAATTCTTCAAGGTCCACTTATGAGTGAAAACATATACTCTGTGCTTTGTTTCTGTGATAGATCACTGAGTATGATTGACTCTAAATCCATCCAAGTTGCTGCGAAGTCCATAAGTTTGTCCTTCTTTATGGTTGCATGATATTCCATTGTGTATATGTACCACATTTTTAAAATCCAGTCCAGCTTTGATGG
>NW_007258486.1:82415-87623 GCF_000164805.1 Carlito syrichta | reverse complement strand
ATGAGTTGGTTGAGAAACTGAGGCTTTGCTTCCGGAATCTCTATCCTGTTCCATTGGTCTGTATGCCTGTTCTTGTACCAATACCAGGCTGTTTTGCTTATTATAGCCTTATAGTAAAGTTTGAAGTTTGGAAGTGTGATACTTCCTGCTTTGTTTCTTTTGCTAAGGATTGTTTTGGCTATTGATGGTCATTTATGTTTCCATATGAATTTCTGTATTGTCATTTCCAGATCTGAGGAGAATGATGTTGGTAATTTAATGGGTATTGTGTTGAATCTGTAGATTGCCTTTGGTAGGATGGACATCTTAACAATGTTGATTCTTCCTATCCATGAGCATGGAATATTTTTCCATTTGTTTGTGTTCTCTTGGATTTCTTTGAGCAGTGTTTTTAGTTCTCATTGTAAAGGTCTTTTGCCTCTGGTTAGGAAGATGCTGAGGTATTTCATTTTTTTGTGGCTATTGTGAATGGGATTGTGCTTTTAACTTGGGGCTCTGCCTGCTTGTTGTTGGTTTATAAGAATGCAACTGTCTTTTGTGCATTTATTTTGTACTCTGAGACTTTGCCAAAGTCTTTTATCAGTGCAAACAGGTTTTTGACAGATCCCCTTGAATTTTTGAGGTTTAGGATCAGCAAAGAGTGATAACTTAACTTCCTCTTTTCCTGTCTGGATACTACTGATTTCCTTCTCTTGTCTAATTGCTATAGCTAGGACTTCCAACACAATGTCAAACAAGACAGGTGAGAGTGGGCAGCCTTGTCTTTTTCCGGTTTTCGGGGGAAATGTTTCCAGTTTCTATCCACTTAGCAATATGTTAGCTGTGGGTTTATCGTAGATGGCAGTTACTATTTTGAGGTATGTTCTTCTATACCTAGGTGTTTGAGGTTTTTTTATCAAGAAGGGATGCTGGATTTTATCGAAAGCTTTTTTTGCATCTAATGATATAATCATGTGGCTCTTATTTTTACATCTGTTGATGTATTTAATTACATTTATAGTCCTGCTGATATTGAGCCAGCCCTGCATCCTGAGGATAAAGCTTACCTGGTCATGGTGGATAATTTTTTAGATGTGTTTTTGGATCTGATTTGCTAGAATCTTGTGAGGATTTTTGCATCTATGTTCATAAGGGATATTGGTCTGTAGTTCTCTTTTCTTGTTGGATCTTTACCCGGTTTGAGGATCAGTGTGATGTTAGCTTATAAAATGATTTGGGAAGAATTTTATTTTTCTCAGTTGCCTGGAATACTTTGGTATCGGTTCCTCCTTGTACATTTTATAGAATTCTGCTGGAAAGTCATCAGGTCCAGGTTTTTTGTTTTGTTTTGTTTTGTTTTTTTGAGGTAGTTTTCTTATGACAGAGTCAATATCCTGGTTGTTTTTGGTCTATTCAATGTCTCAATGTCTTCTTATTTCAACCAGTGGAGGTTGTGTGATGTCATAAAGTCCTCCATTTCATTTAGGTTATCAAGTTTGTTTCCATACAGGTGATAATCATAGTAATCTCTGATAATCTTTTTTATTTCTTCAGGGTCAGTTGTGATCTGATCTTTTGTATTTCTGATTGTGTTTATTTGAGCATTAAAGGTTGTTTAAACACACATTTTTCTCAGCTTTTATAAAAATTAGAAAAAATACTTATGACCATTAAAATTTTATGTTTGAAAAAAATCTGTAGTAGTGAAAACTAAATCTACAACTTGGTAGTTACAAATTAGGACTACCATACAGTTAGAAAGCAAGAATAAATAGAGAAAATATCATTAGGTCAAGAGGAAACATCCATCATTCATCAAGTGTTTCACTCATCAGAAACACAACATTTTGCAGTCAGCTATAGGAAAATGTGAAAAATTTAGCATAAATCCTTGTGATGTTAATTATAGCAGAGAAAGGGGCAAGATCTCCTGGAGACCAAAAACCATTTTCCCAGTATACTGCACTTTGGAGTTCCAGATTGTCAGGGTAGAACAAATGGTAGACCAGATGGAGGTTTTGCTTCTGGGCCAGTGAGTAAACATACAGGGAGGCATCCCAGGGCCCTCACATGGGGGTCTGTGTCTCGAGATAGATAACTGATGTCTTCTGATCAAGTGTTCTTCACCAAGCTAAAATAAGTTTTTGGGTGCTGAGCACTGGGATTTCAATTCAGTACTTGTTAAATCACGGAAGCACACCAAAGCAACAGAAATATCACCACCTACTAAAAGAGCATAGTCCATCTTGAGCTGGCTCTGAAAGTTTGGAATGCTCTTAAACTAAACTGAAATTTATCTCTGTGAACTTCCACTTTGTTCTGTTCCCTAGGGTCATTAAGAATAAGAACATTTTATAACAAGTCTTTCTTATATTTGAAGGTAACTTTTATGCACCAATGATAAATTAAAGTCCCATAATAATCGGGGAGTAATGCTATAAAAGGATTTGTTTCAGATGGCAGATTTTTCTTCCTTCTGAAACAGAAAAAAAGTGCATGACATATAGACTCTAAAGTTTGATGAGTTGGTCAATGAAGCCACTTTCTCCCTTGAGTTATCTATCATATTGCTTAAGAGGATATGTTTTGTAGGCAGTAGGAAAAGAAGGTAGGATCAGTATTCATGGAATAAGTAGTAGGTTAGTCTGAAGAGTGTGCAACACAGTCTGCATGGCATTGCAACCAGAAAATGCATTGCAATTCCAATAGTAGACAAGAGATATCTCCCTATTAGCTTAGCCTATACCATCTCAAACTAGAACTGAAGACCTAAAGCAGCACCAAGACTTAACTGCCTAGAGAGTGGTGCAGTCCACAATCCTAGGTATTTGGCTAAGCCAGTGTAACATGACTGAGAGGTGTACAGCAAGAAATCAGGAAAGGGAGAGAGGGAGAAGTGGTGTAGCTATATGTCAGAGAACAAAGTAAAAAATCAAAGTTCAGAGTACATCAGGCTAATGTGATGGACAGACTGGGCATGCCAGAATTGAATTTCAGTGATACAGATTTAGATAAGCAGCCCTGGCAGAAAGATGCTCCAAATATTCAGACAAGGCCCAAATTGCCATGAGGAAAGTAGCAGAGAACACAGAGTCTGTATAGAACATCACTTTCTATCTGTGACCAAGGCTTAACTGTAGTAGGTGGGCTGTGGGTTGATCTCAGTACAGGTTTTAAGTAGTGCTTTTTTTTTTTTTTTTTTGGCATAAACAGAAAGACCAGCAGGTGCACGCTATTTTCAAGAGAGAGGCATGATTTTCAGAAATCTTTGTATGTGAAATGAAGGATAGAGTCAGAGAAACCACAGAGCTACAGAGAGAGAGAGAGAGAGAGAGAGAGAGAGAGAGAGAGAGAGAGAGAGAGAGAGAGAGAGAGAATAGCATTCTTTTGACATTTTTCTCAACTTCTCTTAGACGCTATGTAACAGAAGTCACAGCAGGGCAAACGATAACTGTAATAGACAGGACTTGCTGGTTGTGAGTGACAGAAACATACATTAAGCTGACTTAAGGAAATAATTATCTGGCTGATGTGTCTTGTAAGTCCAGATATAGGTTTCATGTGTCCTGGAGTTAGATACTCAGATGGTGTTGCCAGAAACCTGTCTCCTATTATCTCCCTCCTCTTCTTTTCTCTGTGTTAGCTGTTCTCTTGGGAGGACTCTCACTGAGAGGTCAAGATAATCACTAGAACTTCAAAATTCATATCACCACCAGGTTGGCAAAACTTTCGAGGAACTTCTTTTTCTTTCCCAATAGCCCTGGTCTTGAATCATCTTAGCCTGGCTTTGATTTCATGCATATCCCTGAATAAATCGGGGTTTTTTTTTTTCAGGAAAATGTAATGTGAAATGGCACCAGGATGCTGTTTCCGAATGAAGGGAAATAGATGCTGTGCAGTTAAAACCTGAGTTTTCTGCTGATCAAACAACTGCTTACTCCATGTCAAAGACTTCTCTTTACTATCTCATGTTTTAAAGGAAGATAATCCCCTTCCCCCAGGAGGACAAGAGGGCATGGTGGGGTTTAAACTCCAGAGAGTTCCTACTAATTGTGGAGTCAATCAGGAAAATCTGGAGCTGTCTATAATAGAAAAGACTAAAGTCAGGGAGAATTCTTGTAACTGGCATCCTGGTCCCACTGAGCTTTCCAGGGTCCTAGCCCCTTATACTTTTACCCTTCCTATCTTAGTGTTCGTATCCCCAGTGGTTCTGTGTTCCCATACTCTAACCACTACAACCACACCTGTGATGTCCTTCATTGCTGTTTGCAGTTCTGTCAACTCTTTGTACCTTGAAGGACTAACAAAACTTAGACTTAGTAACACCTGGTCTTTTTTCCTTTAGTCTTGCTCCATCGTCACCCACCTAATTTAGATATCCTTAATAGTTTTCACTTTATATTATCCTTATTTCTTGAGAATTTAAAAATTATGAAGAATGATATAATTAATAAACACCATTTGATTCTGTCCTGTACAGGTACACTTTGTACCATAATTTCAGAGAGTGAAAGCTGAAGTCTTTCAGCCTTATCAGGACTCACTCTAATCTATTGCAGGGTCTACAGTTATGAATTCTATTTGGACATTAGAACTAACTTGTGGCTATTGGAGTTCCTGTTTGCTCACCTATATTTTAGGCATGCCCTTCACTTCAGTAGTTACTGAAACCTGTTGACTTGCTTTGATAACTTTTTTCTCTAGCCCATGAAGATATGGAGAGAAGCAAATACCAACTAAACCTATTTTCCAAGAGTTACTTTTAAAACTCTTCTTTCCTAGGAAGGCATTTCACTGGCATCACCACTGTATCCTCCTAAACTAGACCATTCCACAATCTGCAGTGTATACTGGGGGAGGAGAATCCTCCCTGAAGGAAAAGTGGAATCAACAACAAAAATTCTACCTTTCAATTAAGATTAGTATAGTTTGGGAGACTTATAACAAACATAATTTTAAGGGAATTTTTTTCAAGTGACATAGAAATGGTTAATAACTAGTTAAAACTTCTGAAAAAATTGGTTCTAATTTTCTCTGACAAATGGTAGTTAAATTAAAATTTGTGTCAAGGTTGTTCATATTTAATTTATAAAAGATACAACTTGGCCGGGCTTGGTGGCTCAGCCTGTAAACCCGCACTTTGGGAGGCCGAGGTGAGTGGATTGCCTGAGCCCACGGGTTCGAGACCCACCTGGGCAATTTGGCGAGACCTCATCTCTACAATAAAAT
>NW_007258486.1:20266-82395 GCF_000164805.1 Carlito syrichta | reverse complement strand
AGCGGCCACTGCACTCCAGTCTGGGCGACAGAGTGAGACTCCAACTCAAAAAAAACAAACGAAAAAAAGATACAACTCAGCAAGCTCCTTTCTGGGAATATACTCAGAGGACCTCAAGTCATTTTATGAAAAAGATATCTGCACATGCATGTTTATTACAGCACTATTCACAATAGCAAAAACATGGAACCTACCATGCTGCCCATTGAAAGTGGACTGGACTTAAAAAAATGTAGTACATATGCAAATGGAATACTGTGCAGCAATAAAGAAGGATAAAATTATGGACTTTGCAGCAACTTGGATGGATTTAGAGTCTATAATACTCAGTGATCTATCACAGAAACAAAGAACAGAGAACAAAGAACAAAGAAACAAAGAACACATTCTCACTCATAAGCAGACCCTGAACATTTATCAGAATACTATAAGAAAGGGATTGGCAGTAGTGGAAAACTACCAATGGGAGGGAAGAGCATGTAATATCAATAAGAGTATCTGATCTCAAACGAGGTGAAATGGAGACCAAAGGGAGACCCAAAGTTTACCTATACAATGACCATTTATCTATCTAATCCTGAATTGTACCCAACATCTTTAAAATAAATTAATTAATTTTTTAAAAAGAAAGAAAAAGAAAAAGGAATTACAGTTATTAAATAGCTATATACCAGAAATTGACTTGCATCATCTTATTTAATCTTCACAAAAACCAAATAAGAAGGTATTATTATCAGTCATAGCCTACAGTTATGCAATCTAATATCAAAAATTAGATAACTTGCCCAAAGTTATGCAGATAGTATGTGTAAGGACTTGGGATTTTCCCAGGTTTGCTTGAAAACAAAATTCAAACTCTTTCTATTGTCAAGCAAAAAATTTCATATTTTTTGCTCTTTATTTTGAATATCAGAAATCAAAATAGGTCAAGGTCACTTAAAAAAATCACTTTCAGGTATTTTATACTAGATAAAAAGACAGTTAATCCTCTACAGCGGTAGAATATATTTGAATGTACAGTATAGAGGTAATTGCTTTAATTGCTGCCTTTATCTCTTCCTTTTTTATATCTATTGTGTAGGGTTTTTGCAGTGTGGGAGTTGCTACAATGTAGAAATGTTATTCTTTTTTCTATGGACATTGTTTCCAATTTGTGCACACTCCTCTCCCTGTACCCTACCATTATAGCTGGAATTCATCTTCTACTTTTAGACATAGTTTCCTACCACTCTCCATTCTGTCACTTTGCATTTGTCTTATTTTCTCTATAGTTCTTCAGAGCACTCCCAGAGTTTTACTGTTTCTTTTAGTCACTTGTATTAATGGCCTTTGCTTTCAGACGTTTTCAGATCTTTATATATTTTTAATCGTATCTGGAGAATTATTTTCTGGTTGTCATCTCTTCTTCCCAACAAAGAGATTGGATTCTCTTTTAATCTTAATTGAAGTCTCTCTTCCCATCAGGCACAATACAGTTGCCAATGATGAAGTAAAATCAATTACAGATCAAAATATAAATTGTCTGTGGAAGAATCTAAGTGAATTATTTATTCACACAAATGCAGTGCTTTTTCTTGCCTCAGTGTCCACCAAGTGGTTGGAATCAATTCAGTAAAAATTGTAACCCTTAATCTTTTAAAATGCGTAATGCTTGCTTCATGAACAATTTGTTCCCTATATCCAATGCACCAACCAATTTTGTCTTATTGTTTTTATTCTTCATTCCCACTACCTAACTATAAGCTTTCTGTTTTTTATCACTCTATTATTTTCAAGAATTGTCAGTGTGATGGAACAGTTACAGTTGTTCTTCTCTGTGACTCCTTAAGATGTCAGAATTCTTGAAATAAATGTAGATTACAAATAACTTGAAAGTCATTATTGACTTTTGAAGTGAAGTTTTTTTCAAGAGCGTTTTCTTAGGAAAATATATTTCCCCCCTGATATGGCCTGAATATATGTGTCTCCTCAAAATGTATATGTTGAAATCTAACCTCCAAGAGGGTAATACTAAGAAGTGGGGCCACTGGGAATTGATTAGGTCATAAGAGTCTACCCTTGTGAATGGGATGACTGCCCTTTTACAAAAAAGATCAGAGGAAGTTTGTTCATTCCTTCCACCATATAAGGACACAATGAAGGTGCCATCTATGGAAAAAGGACTCTCACCAGATACCATATCTCCTGGTACCTTAGTCTTGGGTTTTCCAGCTTCCAGAACTGTGAGCAATAAATTTACAAATTGCCCAATCTAAAGTACTTTGTTTACAAATTGCCCAATCTAAAGTACTTTGTTAGAACTGCCTACAAGGACTAAGATGCTCATAAACGAAATAACATAAACAACACATGATTATTTTTAAAAGCATGGGAATAATATTAGAAAATCATAAAAAAGAACATAAAATACCTAAAATCCAATCACCTTGAGATAACCATCAATAGCACTTGGTTACTATAACTTTTATTGTATACATTCTGTTTTAATCAAGGGGAATTATTTTCTTAATATTTTACTTTAAGACGTGGGAAACAATTCAGGATTAGAAATACAAATGGTCATCGTACAGGTAAAGTTTGAGCCTCACTTTGGTCCCCACTTCGCCTGGTTTGAGATCAGGTACCCTTATTGATGAAGTGTACCCTCCCTCTCCTGGCAGTTTCCCGTTACTGCCTATCCCTCAAGGAACTAAGTACCACTTGTTCTCACTCATGAATGGACCCTGAACAATTATCATAATACTGTAAAAAAGAGAACTATTTTCATTTGACTTTCTTTTCCTATTCCACTCTCCACCCTTATCCCATCCCCCATAACCAATTATTACCACCTAAAGTATGGTCTGTATCTTTTTTCTATGTTATATAATCATATACATATCTATAATATCTCACGAAACCCTTCCCTGACCTTCCTTTTTAGGTTAAATTATCTATTCTGCATTCTCATTATAATATGAATCTCTATGTTAGTTACAGTTTTATATTTATTTTTGTGTTTATTTGATTAGTGTTCATCTCCCCTGGTCTAAACTCCATGAAGGCAGAGGTCATTATTATTTTGCTTTTCACTGATTCCCAGCATAGTGTCTGCCACATATTGCAAGTTCAATAAACGTTTGAGATAAAAAGAGATACATTTCTTCTTCTCTGGATCTCATGTTATGCTCTTTGCCTGAATAGGCTTGTCTCTCCTCTGCACAGTAAAGTTTTCCAGGCTTTAAGGTCCACCCAAATCCATAAAAACCAGTGTTGAAATGTGAAAAGAATTAAGCCTTGCCAAGTCTAGACTTAAATCCCTCCACTCTCTAGCCATGGAGTCTTTAGATGGTCATTTCTCTTAATTGCAACATAATTTCACTGGCTATAAAAGGGAGCCAGTGTAAGAATCCATTCTGCAAAATTTAGCAATAGCATATAAGCACTTGACACAAAATAATAATAATGATGATGATTAAGATGTATTCACTAGCCTTTCCTTTTTTTCCTTGATCATCTTCTTTCTACAAGTTTCTGTAATTATAGTTTGTCTTTCTAAGGTACCACTTAATTATATGTTTTCTGTTATTTTTGCTAATTGTTTAATTAGTATGCTAATCTTGTCTCCAAATCTAATTGTAAACTTCTTTGAAACAAGAACCCTTGTTCTCCACTACTTCTAGCATTGCTGTAATACATTCAGTAAGTACTTGGTTACTTGATTAATATAGAAACAGGATATTTTGATTAGATATAAGAAAAGCATGCTAGTGACTTTTAAGTTTAGACTCTGGCTCATTGACTATAGAAAAGATAATACCATTAATAGATCTAATCAAATACAGAAGGAGAGCTCACTTTTTTTGTTTGGGAGCAGAGTAAATAATAAATTTGACTTTAGTTTCTCAATTAAACTTAAGCAGTTTCAAAGAATATTTCTATTTTAAAATAATAATCTACTCCTGTGAATTAAAGGCTGTGAAATATGATTTCAGATGTAACTATGGATTATTTTCATATTTTAGCAAATATAAAATATTTTCAAATAAAGAATTTCTCTTTTTCCTAATATAAGTAGTGGATCTTCATTTATATGTAAAAAATTTTTTTCTATTGTTTAAAGGAAGTTCCTACTAAACAGAATATTACATTATCTGTTCTGGTCTTAAAAGGTTTCTCAGTGGGAAAAAATAGACTACACAGCAAAAGCTTTTAGTAGCTAACTCAAAATATAATAGGAATAAAGCCGGGCATAAGTATCAGCTGAACATTACTGTTTTTGTCTCATCCACTAATGGGTTTAATAACTTTATTTTATTTTTAAGTTTTTCAGAGAATCTATTTTTAATCAACTTGAGATTAAATGCAATAATTCAGAATAATTAGAAATCTACCTGTAGTGGGCCATAAGGTTTTAGTCATTTACATAATAAATTTTTCCTCCATCTTCCACCATCCTCACTGCCACCAGGTTGAAATGAACAGATTTTGACTGAAATGGACACAAGAAATTTCTTTATTCTGTTTGAATTGTAATACTTTCCAAATGAAAATTCAGATTGCCAAACTTAACAACCATTATTCCAGTTGAGTTTGCAGTTCTCAAAAATTAGTCATTATTTAGTCAATAATTCCCTAATTATTCATTATTTAGTCAATAATTCCCTAATTATTCATTTATTTATTCAACAAGTATTTATTATTTGTAATGAATGCTGTGTGCCATGTATTATGCATAAATGAATAAATATTACTTTGTATTTATAGGAAGCTGACATAATGATGGAAAGAAAATTATTTTCCAGATATCTCATGGAGGACTGATTTTTTTTGCTAAAGGGAGGCAATAGCTTATCCGTACTATGATTGAGGAGTATGAGATACACTTATGCCCATTAATATTTCCATCTCCACACCTGACTTTAACTCAGGATCTTTGCAATACTTAATTCTTTGTTGATAAAATATACTTTAACATGCTTATGTTACTACTTTCATAAAAGGAGTCATTAAGTTTGAATGATCTATTTTAAACAAAAATTAGTTGTCTGAAAGTTATTAATGGGAAACTAGTTTTTAAAAAATAGTTCAAAAATGATAGTTCAAAAAAAATAATGTGCTAATCTCAAAGAGGTCACTTGTCTTACTTTGGCCAAAGGTCAGCCACCTAAGGAAATAATATAAAAAAGGGAAATGAAATTCATTACAGTAGGCCCTCTTATTCATCAAGGATGCATTCTAAGACCCCCCCAGTAGATATGTGAAACTCAGGATAATACTAAACCCTATAGATACTATGTTTTTTCTCATCTGATAATTAAGATGCCTACTAAGTGACTAATGAGCTGATAGTGTATGCAATGTGGAATACACTGAACAAATAAATGATTCATGTCTTAGGCAGCACTGTGAAAGATCTCATCACACTATTCAGAATGGTGTGCAATTTAAAATGTATTGATTGTTTCTTTCTGGAAGTTTTCATTTAATATTTTTGGATCTCAATTGACCATAAGTAACTAAACAATGCAAGGAAAGTGAAACCTCAGATAAAAGAAAAGTGCTGCACTTGAAAATGCTTAATTAGGGTCTCTCTTGTGGATTCAATAAGAATCAAATAGTGAAAATAACAATTTGGTCTTTATGTTTAATATATAAGTAGAAATAATAGAAGTGTCTACTGTCTCTGAGTTCCTTTTTCTGTGTGGGATTCTCTCTTTCTCTCTCTCTCTCTCTCTCTCTCTCTCTCTCTCTCTCTCTCTCTCTCTCCTTGCTCTCATGCTGTGGTTCTTTTCCAAGCTTGATGTTGACAGATTGTTATGTCTATATGACTACTGTGAGAGATCTCCAGTCACTGGACCTTTGTTTTGCTATTTATTCTAATTGTCTTTTTGCATTTTACTTGTATTCTGAATTTCTAGCCCCTAGTTTTTCCCCTTTATATCTTACACTTCAAAATCTCTTTTTTGTCCATGGAGCTAACTGTGTCTATGCCCTGATTGGCTCATGAAAAGTTATAGGGATTATGTCTTTAAAATAGAGTATATTCAGAGAGACATGTTTCAATATAAAAATCAGGATATGCTTTCAATTTTTTTGAGTATATGAAAAATTATTATCCTCATTGTATTCAATTGAAACTATTCTTTAAGTGAAGAAAGTGCAGTAAGTCTTCACTTAAAGTCATTGACAGGTTCTTGGAAACAGTGACTTTAAGTGAAACAACATATAATGAAACCAATTTTAGGCTAATTAATATGAATGAGTTAACTTTCTATGGCATATTTCTGGTCACAAAAGAAATCACCAAACTTCTAAATAAAGACCAAAACACTTCTAATGTTACATATTGAAATAAATGTGATCTATACATACATTTAAGAAAGATTAATGAAAAAGTAAGATAATTATATACTCACTCATTCTGGTCCAGGGTCACAACAGAGCAGAGCTTAACACAGCAACTCAGGGCACGAGGTGGGAACCAACCCTGGACAGGAGCCATCCCATCACAGGGTACAACCACACCCACACTCACTCCCTCTGGGACTGTTTAGACATCCCAGTTCACCTCATGTGCACAGCTTTGGGATGTGGTAGGAAACCATAGTACCCAGAGAAAACCCATGCAAACATGAGGGGAACATGCAAACTCCACACAGGCAGTGGCTCCAGCCCAGATTCATTTTTTTTTTTCTCATCAGCATTACAACAAACCCACACTGAGTGAAATAATATTATTCAAGTACATGTTATAATTTATATTTTCAACCCATGACAGAAATATTCCTTTTACAGCCACAGACTACACAGGAAGTTTCTGTCCTTGATTTGTCATTTTAAGTTTTTGGCAAAAGATTTCTAATTAACCCCTGGAAATTTAATATAAAATTAAATATAAAATGTTATAGATATTGCATATTTTTATTTTGGGAGAAATGGGGAGGGATGATTGATATATTGCATCAGAATTTCAATGTTCTGTGCCAAAACAGCAAAGAACCACTACTCATCTCCCCTATAAATTCCAAATCAAATCAATCATCAGCCTTTAATGAATCATTTTATATTAACCTTGCTACAGCAAAAACAGCTTAAATATCAGAAGAGGCAACCATGAAAGACCAATGAAATTTCTTAGGAATTCCAGGAGAGGATCCAGGAGATTAACGAAAGAAAGGATATTAAATTTAAGCTCTGAAGTCAACTTATACCTAACTCAACCTGTGAAGTCAATTCTATTTTGCTCATATAAACTGAGTATGCCATTCTTTCAACAAAGAGTTCCTGAGTGTTTTACCATGTGACATATATGCTAGGTAGTAGAGATATAGTGGTGAACAAGGGATTTATAGTTTAGTAGAAAAAGCTGACAAACAGTCACACAGTGCATTGCAGGGAGTGGGGTGCACCAACCTTGTAAAAAGGTTTAACCAAGACCTCTTACATGAAGTGACTTTTTTATTTTTATTTTTTTAAGGATGTGGGGTACAACTCATGATTAGGTATACAAATGGTCATTGTACAAATAAAGTTTGGACCTCACTTCGGTCCCCACTTCTCCTGGTTTGAGATCAGGTGCCTTTATTGATAAGTGTTCCCCCTCCTCCCCAACTACTACCAATGTCTTTCTTATAGTATTATGATAATTATTCAGGATCCACTTATGAGTGAGAACATGTGGATCTCAGTTCTTTGCTTCTGTGATAGATCACTGAGTATTATAGACTCTAAAACTGAGGGGCATATAAATGGGTGGGGATGGAGATGAGAGACATTTTAAGCTAAAGAGAAGCACATGTGAAAACCTGTGGATGTGAGAGTGTGCCGTGCTAGAGGAACTGAAAGAGACTCAGCATGCCTGTCTGGAGCATCAAGTTCAAGGAGAGGGAGGTGAGAGAGGCTAGAAAGGCAACCAGGGGTCCCAACTGTGGAAAGCCACAGAAACCAGTGGGACATTTTAATTTCTATCCTTATGTCAGTGCAGAGCTATTGAAGTGTCTTACACATGAAAGTGACTGAATTGGGTTTATGTTTTAGAAAGACGGATCCCCCAAAGTGATGAGAATTGGTGGGAGGTGATGAATCTGGAGACAGGAAGATCAGCCAACAATCTGCTTCAAGGGTGCTTGAAAAATTGTTACCTGGACCATCATTTTGAAGGATTTGGATCTCTAGTCTTTCTGAGTTTGCTTAAATCTTTCTGATCTAGAAAGCTTTGGATAAAAATTACTCTGATGCTGCAGAGCAATAATTATGGTTAATACTAGGGGAGGGACATGGAGGTTCATGCCTGTAATCCCAGCACTTCGGGAGGCTGAAGCGGGAGGATCACATGAGACGAGGCTGTCGAGGCTGCAGTGAGTCATGATCATGCCACTGCACTCCAGCCTGGGTAACAGGGTGAGACCCAGACTCAGTAATAATAATAATAATAATAATAATAATAATAATAATCTTTCAAAGCATTTACCATGTGCCAGACTTAAGTATTTTTCATTCATTAACTTATTAAATGTTTACAACAAATCTTTACATCAATTATAGATCCCATTTTGCAAATTAGGAAACTGAGTCACAGTGGGTTGAGTCATTTTTCCAAAGTTACACATAGAGCAAGAGTTAAGGTGAGGTAGTCTGGCTTTTACACTATTCCAGACAGCCTCCCATTAAATCCATCTTTGTTCACTGCCTTGGAGTCTGGCCGAGTGATAATCTTCATTCTGTTTCTGGATGCCCTGGCCAAGCAAATTTTTCAATGTTTTACTATCTTTGAATATTAAGTAGAGCTAATAATATTTTTTGGCAAGAAAATTGTGAAAATTTATGAGGAAATTTTAAAAAACAATTTAGTCTGCTAACCAAGGAAAGTGCTGCATAAACATGCGAGGTTTGTTTGTCTGGGGTTAGTGGGACTTGTGAATGAAAAACTACGATGTACAAATTCATCACTTGTTGCTGCCTCCTGGGTTCAGGACAAGGGGGAAATGGTGGTGGCTGTGATGCCAGACCATCATTTAGTTCTCTATACACTGTCTTTATTCTTCTTTGGAGGATGTTGCTGGTATTTGTGGTGGGGACACAGATCTCCTCAATCAATCAAAATCGAATATTTCAAGAGGTGTTACCAAGGAAAGCAAAAATGGTAGTGATGCACCTATAAAAAAGTGATGAAGTAGTTCAAGTAGTTAATTGGAAAATAGCACATTGAAATGGCCTACCCTGGACAAAGAGCCCTTCAAGGTTAATATCTCCCTTTCTGAAGAGCCTTAGAAATGTGCACTCCAGTTGACAAGAATTGCTTCTTCTTCTTTTTTTTTTTTTTTATCATGTCTCCCGGATGCAATCGTATCTTGTAAAATGAGCTTTCTTTAAAAATAGAGATTAGCATAGTATAGAGATATGTGAGGTCAAAAGGACCTTCACTTTATTAATAATTGGAGAATACTGGAGACCACTTAAGCTTCTAGGTATCATCTAAGAAAGGGAGTTAAGAACTACCATACTTGTTTGAGACTCAGCTTCCCTCCCTTGCCTCCTAGTGTTTACTTTAGCAACAAGTGAAAGTGGCCAGAGGACTTACTTTCAAGGACAGCAAAGAAAGGGGGAAATGAGCATATGAGGTGTCAGTCTTGAGAGAAAAGCATCCTCTTGATAGATAATGGAGAGGTAGTAGCTATGGGAATTATAGGAAAGCAATCTGAATCCTTGCAGGATATTTCAGAGAAAATGATATGAGGAGGCAGCTCAGGCCTGAGATGTAACTTGGAGGCTGATAGTCAGAAGCCCATGCAGTTCTCTAAAAGGTAAGCTCTGGAGAGTCCCACAGCATAGGCCATGAGGAGCCTCCTAAAAGGTCCATTGACCTCTAAACTCAAAGGTTAACTTTTGTCCTTGGACTTGAAGTTGTATCCACTACTAATCCATATGCCTGAGAAAGAGATGTGATGTTACTTCTTTATGGATTTTTCCATTGTTTCTCATTCCTTAAAGACAATAGCTGGGT
Organism: Carlito syrichta; assembly: GCF_000164805.1. Classification (NCBI taxonomy): domain Eukaryota; kingdom Metazoa; phylum Chordata; class Mammalia; order Primates; family Tarsiidae; genus Carlito; species Carlito syrichta. The sequence goes on along the minus strand of NW_007258486.1, from coordinate 72,410 downwards.
AGGAGGGAGGGTTGGCTAAGCTGCATCTCACATTGTGGAAGCTATCTGCAGAAGAACATCATCAGCAGGCTCTCAAGGGCCTGGCTGTGTGGGTAGGCTTATTGGTTGCTGTGAGCTGTTTGTTTTATGTGGGCTGTCTGCTAGAACAGCTTGTCTGCAAGAGCTTTTCGCTCTCTAAATGAATCCTAGTCTGTCTATCCCTGCACTGTGCACCATTAGAGCTTTTTGACCACACTCAGAAGCTTTTCCAACATGAGGCATTTTGTGTAACAACCACAGAGTGCTAAGACAATGCTGCTATTTAGATGGTCAGAGGATTTTTCCATTGTTATCTGTCTCGATGGGTCTCAGAACATGCCACATTATTTTTATACCGTGTGCTTTGAGTTTAACTAAAGTTGCAAAGGCCTTTATAATTAAGTGTAAACGGTACATGATTGAAAGTTCTAGAAGAGTTGCCTCAGAATGTGGCAGCTAGGAATAGATGGAAATATGTAGGGTTTATTCCACTGTTTTATGCCTTTTCCAGCATCATTCCTTTGGTTGAATAGATGAATAATTTATGATCTCCTTTTTCCCATCATATTTAAGAAGGTTATGGGCAAATACCTTCCCTAGCAAAGAAAATAGAGAATAAGTTTTTTATGCTCTTTTCTTCTGTTCCTTTTCTTTAAGTTCTTAAGCAGCTTTGATATGCAGGTCATGAATAGAAGATGTTTAATATTGCTTAGCATATAGTAGAGACATGAATTTGATGACTTTTCATTGGCCCCATCGTCTATTATTAGAGAGAACTGACTATTACAGGCTCATCAACGAGAACAGTGAGATATAACTTGGTGACAAGGCCTCCAGGAAAATTTCAACATGAACTCTGAGATTTGCTTTATTTCACTTAAACAGATATTTATTCAGCACAGGCTATGAGCTAGAAACTGTGCACATGCAAAGCCTAGCATTATTTTTGGACAGCAGTATTTCCTTCTAAGCTGAATGCATGCCTTCATGTTTTTAGATCATGGACAATGTGTATCAGGACAAAGAAAAAAAAACTTGCTTCAGGAAAGGAACTTGTAATCTAATTTTTTCATTTTATACTTGAAGAAACATTGAGTTCAGAGAAGCTAAGAGACTTCCTAAAATTATGACTGATTAATCCTGCACTGGAACCCGTGTATACTGAGTCTATCCATCTTTTTTTTTCCTCTGCTGCATACTGCCTCCTTTCTTACAGGTATAACAGACCATGAAACTCAGGTGGGTAGAAATGGAAAGTGAACATTTTCTATAACTTAATTTCCATTTTGTGCTTTCATTCTACCCAGTGGTAGAAGTATAATCTCAGTCAATTCAGGGTCACTCTCCTCCATGCCTGAGGTTTTGTATGAGTCTGGGAAATTACCTAGTGCAAAATAGAGGGGCTTCTCTTCCTCTCTGTACTCAGCTCTCCATAATGCATCTGCAGTGGTGCCTTCATTCCCACCTGACCTTTGGTCAATAATTAAGACAGGTCCTTGTGCATCCTCCTTTGTTCTTAACCTCCAGCCCTTCTCAAATCAGCCAGCTGTCTGTGTCATGTTTCAGCTGCTCTCAGATCCTGAGGGTCCCTACAGTGTTTTCAAATCAATCTTTAGTACAAAGTTGTCTCAACCCTTCTGGCCAAACATACTGTGCAGATGCATCTGCTGTCCCTGCCAGGCCAATTGAAAGAACAGTCTTTCTACCTGGATATGCATCACAGATTCTCCCTGTCGTCTCTATGTCTAAACTTTTGTAGGGTTTTTCCACCAACACCACTACCTCCACCTATATTTCCACGTTACAGATTTGGCCTGCAGGGAAAGACAGAGTAGATGACACCTTCTCAAGGGTACACTTGAATCTAAGCTCTCTTTGCTTTCCCTTTCTTTCTTTTCCTGTTTTTTCTCTAGGGTATCTTTAGTTGGGGTGATGGGAAAGCTTGATTGTTAATAAGTTGTGCTCTTCTAGATCTTTATCTTACACCTAGGTCTAGACTTTTGAGATTCAAAAGTCCAAAATTTGAGCTCTTGTATTAGCCAGTTCTCTAAAGAAACAGAACCAAACAGAAATGAGGTTTATTTTAAGGAAATGGCTCACACAATGAGGGAGTCTGGCAAGTTTAAAATATGCAGGATGGGTTGTCAGGCTAGAGACCCAAGAAAGTCTGATGTTGAAATTCACATCCGAAGGACACTTTCCCTCTTGCTCAGTGAAGATCAGTCTTGTGTTTTAGTCAGGACTTAAGTTAGTTAGGTGAGACCCACATTATGAAGGGGCATCCATTTTGCTTATAGTCCACTGACTTAAATGTTATTCTCATCCAAATCACCCTCACAGAAGCAACCAGAATAGTGTTTGACCACAAGATTGTGTTTGACCACAGAATAGTGTTTGCACTGTGGCCAAGTCAAGTTGACACCAAAAAATTAACTATCATACCCCTCTCTTGTCTGTGGTCTGCTTTGTCATTGCTTCTTCAAGACAATGGAAGCCTAGTCAGTACAAGGAGAAAATGGCAGGAGCTATGGGGATAAAAGCTGTTGGTGAGATGTTGGTTCATATTTTTAAAAATAACTTCTATGCATGATTATAGTATGTATACATTTATTTTGACTTGTATTAATTAGAATTTTTCTATATGCTGCTTCATAAGTACTTTCTCATTTTTGCATATGTATATCTTTAGTTCTCCAAAATATAGAAAATAAAACTTCTTGAAAGCAGGCATTGGTTCATCTCCCATTGATTATAGTGTTTTTTACAAACAGAGAATTAATAAGTTCATTAATTGAAAATATTTCCTTTTAAACCATAAGGTATAGCATTAAGTGTTTTTAGTGAAAGTTATGAAACTTGCAAGTAACATTTGAAGTATAACTGCATTATTTGACTTGATTTTTAAAAAATTTCTTGAGACTTGCGTTTTTTGCCTTCATGCAAAATCAAAGGTGACCAGTGTAATAAAAGTTTTAGACAGAATTTTCCAAAGTGATCAATGGCTTTTGCTCCTAACAGTAGGGTGGTTTTTCTTCTCCAAGTGTTGTTTGCGTTCTTATCTTAATTTTTAAAGCAGATTTTCTCTGAGTGATGTTTGAAACCCAACAAAGTAATGCCTACATTTTCCTTTGAGTTGCTTCTAGCCTGAAGTGCCTCCTGGTAGATCCTAAATTCTGTGAAGAGATCAAGCTGGGCTAAATGAACAAAATGTGGCATATCCTTAATTACCACAAAATGATACCTAATTACCTTCATGCCAGCTTTAATGTGACACTGAACGTAGCTGAGATGGTGTTCAATTTTAAAGTGAGTTACATTGAGTTACATAAGGTAACCTTTCAGAACTGGAACAATTCCACCAATTTCACTAACTTGCATTTTAACGGGTATCCTTTGGGTACACATTATCAGTATGACTGCCCACACTTTGGCCACCAGTGTCTAATGCTTTCCTAGGCTATTCTCATCCAAAATAGCTTTTGGGTTAACATGGAAATTTCAGAAGCAATTATTTCACTGTGAGTGTACTGAAACTTGCTCTTGATACTTCAAAAAGAAATTGAAAATAACAGACATTTATTGTCATCAAAATGGAAACTGCAGTAATTATGTCATAATAGAGTTAATCTATGAACTTTGATCTCTATTTAGATAAAACTACTATTGTTCTACAAGTCTCAAAAAAAAAAAAAAAAACCAAAAACATTCTACCTCTACAAGTGTTATAGAGTTTCTTATTATAAGAGACTATGACTGGTCTTCAGCCTTTTACAGCAAAAGATTCAAGACAGAAATTTAGCCTTAAGTTCATTCAGTTATGAGACTGCATCAAACAAAAAATCAAATATTCTTTTCCAGCTTTGGCTATGTTTTACTCATTTATTTTATAATTATGACTGAGTACTTACTATATGCTAAGCTGTCTAAACTACTGTTGACCTATTGCTTAAAATAGTAAAATAATTTGGATTTTTGTCAGATTTGGTATTATGGCAGATTTTAAAACTAGTTTTTTATTTTTAAGATTTCCAATATTATTTATTTTAATACAACTGTTGACAAAATAGCCACAGTTTATTATTGTGTTTAGTTATAATTTCCATTTTGTAATAAAATTATCTGTTTTTGTACTTGAATTCTCCAAAGTAGGGAGAGAAGGGGCTATGGTCTAGCAGTAATTTAATATGCCAAAAATGGTAAGAGAAAGAATAATTCAAAAAACCTGTCAAACAGAGTAGTCACCAATTAACTTCAAATCATTTACACTTCTTCTAGCTGTCAGCAAGGAAATTTCAAATCATTTAAACTTCTTTGCGTTGTCAGCAAGGAACAGAAAGAGAAGATAAAAATGGAGATGTGGAAAAGAGAAACTAGTGGGACAAAAGGAAAGCAAATAAGGCAGGATAGGAAAAGACAATTACTTGTTTAATTTTAAGGCCCATTTTCTTGAATGATTCAATATGATCAATAAGTTGCTCTGGAAGGGGGAAGCTATCTTCTTTGATAGTAATGTGTCTTTATTTCAATAACTTTTAAAGATGGCTCTGCTCATAAAGCAGCACATTTTCCCACTAAGATATTGTATACAGAATCAGTAAATTAATGAAAAATGGAAAGAACATTTAGGCTTGTAGAGAGCTGGTATAATGTCAGAAAGTCCTGGGGAACTAGTGGTCTGGAAAAAATAACAAACCTTAGAGAGAAGGCATAGATTAGTTATGTAAAGCATTATTTGTCATAAATATAGAGAGTTGATAAATATGTAACATGTGATACAGGAATACCATGCAGACCAGAAATTAGCTTTATCGGACAGCTGGAAGGAAAGAGTAAGCCCAGAAGTTTAGGAAACAGGAAAACTAGGGGTTTGGAACTTTGTCTGTATCTTCTTAGTGGGGCTCAAGTCTCTTTGTTTCCACTGAAATTATTAAATTTTCTGTGATATTATAAGAAATATATTTTTGGTCATCATCCCTCGTTCTTGGCACAGATCTTCTCAAACCCTTGGGATTTTCTGAGTGTTAGAGGTGACAGGAGCATCTTTTCTTTTTTTATTCATACTTTTCAACAGTAACTGAGTTTATGCTAATGAGGTGACTCTTGAAGGATGGGCTTGGTTGCTAGAGGCTCCCACCAAGTGATTAGAGTTGAACTTTCTTCCCTAATCCTTGATCTCCAAGAGTGAGAGAGGGACTAGAAATTAACTTAATCACCAAGGGCCAATTATTTAATCAATCCTGTTTATGTCATGAAGTCTCCGTGAAAACCCTAAATGATGGAGTTAAGAGTGTCCAGGTTAGTGAACTCATGGAGCTTCTAGGAGGTGAGGCACCCAATGAGGGCATGGAGGGTTCATGTTCCTCCACCCTCAATACCATGCCATATGCATTTTTCTCATTTGGCTGTTCCTGAATTGCATCCTTTAAAATAAACCAAAAGTACTAAGCAAACTGTTTTCCTGAATCTTGTGAGGCATTCTAAAAAATTATCAACCTGAGCAGGTAGTTGGAAACCTCTGATTTTTGGCCAAGTAGGACAGAAGTTATGGGTACCCAGGGGACCCAGTACTTGCACTTGATATCTGAAGGGGGAATAGTGTTGTGGGACTGACCCCTATATCTATAAGATCTGCCCAAACTCCTGGTAGTTAGGGTTATAATTGAATTGTAGGGCAACTGTAGAGATTCAAGGATAGGTTTATGATGCCTTCAAACTAGCTTTTGTGTGTGTATACATAGTTTTTGTGTGTATATATGTGTGTGTGTGTGTGTGTGTGTGTGTGTATGCAATTGCTTGGTTGATAAATGAATAGATGAATGAAGGGATGATTCACAGCTTTTATCAGATTCTCAATATGGTCATCGACGCAGAAAAGACTAAGAATTACTACTGAGGGTTCAGAAGGGTCAAAGGTGCATATGGGCTGGAGTGGTCAGAAAGAGCATTGTGAAGAAGATGGAGCACATGCAGGGTATTGAGGGGGTCCAATATGATGATATGAGAGGAAGGAAAGAAAGGTCCTTTTCAGATCCAGAAAGGAGCAAGAGCAAAGTTATGGAGGCAGGACTGTGCCTGCTAGTTTCAGGGTAGTGTGAGAGAAGTTTAGCCTTGGTGTTCCTTGGAAAAATTTTTTATTAAACATCAGGGATTTTTTAAAATTCCTTCCTGATTTTACACTAATTAATGGATTGCTTTTATAAGACTGCAAGTGAAAGATTCGGCACTCTAATAAGGTGCCATCAGTCAGACAAAAGACACTTGTACAAATGCCTTTATTTTGTATTCAAGATAAAATTGAGTAACAGTCAGATATCACCCCCAATGTCTTCTCAGATTTCTGTGATAATGAGATCTTTGTTATAACTGTTTCCATGTCCAAGGAGGATAAAAGACTTTCCTCACAATGTCTACCTTGCCGATCTTAGGAGAGACAGCTAAGGAGAGGTTCACCCATAAGCAAAACTCGGTTAATAAGAACTTTGGTCCCTCAAAGTAACTCAGTGTTACTGGCAAGGATGAAATACAATTCCTCCTTTCCCTTCCTTATTTGAGCTTCTTTCAGAGAAGCAAGCATACAAAATTATCATGACATTGGGCAAGATATAAAGACTAAAGTACTTCTCATGCATTTATTCTGTTTCCCTTGTCATATGAATAAATTGTTGCGAGAAGCAGAATGGCCTAGGCTTTGCTACATCATCCTCTTCTACTGACAGGTAACTAATTTCATATGTTTAAGGGTAAAGGAAATGCTGTCACGTGGAGAATGACTAAGAATTTCCTATCCTTTTGGTCTATTGAAGCATAATCATCTAAGCATCCCCTTGGAATAAGAGCTACCATTTTGGGAGATACTAATTATGTGTCAAACATTGAGCTAAAGGCATTGCATATATTCGGTTATTCAGTCTTCACCAACAATCCTGGAAGAAGGATATTTTTATTTGTAATTTACACATAAGGGAACTCTGGCTTAGAAATGCAAGTTATCTGCCTAATATCACATACCTAGTAAGTAATAGAGCCAGGACAAACCCAGATACTCTGATTCTCAGCCACTACGGGATATAGTCTTACTGTACGGATTTAAATTCAAGTTAGAAACATGAGAATTGTACAATAAGACTGAAGTGTCATCTGAAAACAAGGAATGCAGGATGAATTGGAAAAGGAATTCTCTGGGTTTAAGAATAGTAGTCAGAGGCCATAGTACTTCAATTACCTTTTGATTAGTATGGAAAAGACCTGTCTTAACAATTACACTCATTGGTTAGAGATTCCATAAATTATTGCAGAAAACTATGTAGCTATTAAAAAGAATGAATAACACTATAAATATGGATAAAGAAATATGTCTGAGATATGTTGTCAGGTAAATCAAACAAGATTTAAAATAGCTTATACAATATACTACTTTCTGATTGAAAAGGAATGTGTAGATGCATGAATTTGTTAGTAAATATAAGGATATTCTTGGAAAGACATGCATGAAACTGGAAATAATAGCTATTCCTATGTGGCTAGAGGGAAACAGACTTCTCTGGAGATACTGTTTTACCTTTTGAATGCTGTGCAGTGTATATATATTACCTGTTCAGACAGGAATGCCGTCTGTTTAATGACAAAGATGGAGTTCTCAATGGCAACAGTGAGCTTGCAAAATTCAGTGTTTGAAATTTTGGAAAAAATGAGATATTTTATAAGGCAAACTAATAGGGCAGATTAATTTATTGGTCTTAAAGGGGCATATGCAGGCTACTGAAGGAAAATATTGTTCAGCACATGTATGCAGATTTTTGTTATGTTTGAATTTATATATTTTTCTTTGAAGCTTGATTTTTTAAAATATGAGATCACTATCCTGCCATATTCTGAATGATAAAATTTATAGGTGGAATAGAAGGGATTCTATTGAATATTGGAGATATAAAGTATATTCAAAGTCCAAAATGTTTTTACAATGTATTCCTCCTACTTCCCCTCCTCCAATTCATGAACAAAATTCAGAGTAACAGAAAACTTGCTACTAGTACAGGAGAAGGCTGAAATAGATACCATATATCTTGGTTTCATATTATAATCTTCCTCCTCTTTCACGTACACATTTTACATTTTTAAACCTTATATGGTACTTTAGTTTTGCAACCTCTGCCCTTTCAAATAACATGGGTACATGTAAACCCCAGAAGAATTTATTATCCCTGTTTGTCTGTCTCAAGCACTTGAATAGATTTTGGTGAAAACACAATACTGATTTTTAGAAAAAGGAATTCATTTCTCACTCTCAGTCTTTCTCCACTATACTGAACAATTTTCTAGAATGTTTCTACTGGCCTTACTTATACTGTCTACTGACAACAAAGATTGAATTCTCAAAGGCAAACTGATGCTTGAAATAAGCCCACGAAGTTGAGTTTCAAAAATATTATTAGAAAGATAAACCATTTCATGAGGGATACCAGGTGAGAATTATGTAAAATAATTTTTCATTGCATAAATAAAGAGAAAAGTATAAACATACTCCAAACCCACCATTTTTCTCTTCTCTAAAGTAACCTTTTTATTTTGCTGAGTTCTTTTCAATTTTTGAAAAGATTTAGACATCTCTAGTCATATTAAGCTTCCTTAAATTAGGTCAATTTTCTAATGCTTTTGAATATTTGCAAAAAAATGAGTGTGTGTTTTCTGAGACTTAACACTTAGTCACACCCATTTTGTGGAACCCCCTTACTAATGAAGCCCTTTTATATAATGCCAGGACAGATCACTTCATGTAGAAATCCCACTAAGTAATAGATAACAAGGTGTGAGAGTATTAAAATATTTAATACATTCTTGACATTATTTGTTATAAATCACCCTATAAAAAAGATTCCTGTGCACACGTTTATTGCAGCACTATTTACAATAGCAAAAACATGGGACCAACTGTGTTGCCCATCGAAACAAGACTGGATAAAAAAACATGTGGTACATATATTTGATGAAATATTATGCAGCCATAAAGAAAAACAAAATTATGGACTCCATAGCAACTTGGATGTACTAGAGTCCATAATATTCAGTGATTTATCACAGAAACAAAGAACGGATTACCACATGTTCTCACTCATAAGTAGACCCTGAACATTCACCATAATACTATAAGAAAGGGATTAGTAGTAGCCAGAAACTGCCAGAGGAGGGAGAGGGAAGGGGCACATAACATCAATAAGTGTTACTTATCTCAAACCAGGTGAAGTGGTGACCAAAGGGAGGCCCAAACTTTACCTGTACGATGACCACCTGTGTACCTAATCCTGCATTGTACCCCATTATCTTTAAAATTAAAAAAAATTAATCTAGAATCATAAGCTCTTTTCAGTTAAAATTGGGTTTTTCCTTTTTTTTTAGTTTTCAAGCAAAGTTTATTAGAGAGAGAATGGAGAAAAGAAAGGGAGACATGCCAGAGCTGGTGGCATAGGCAACAGAAACTGCAAAATTGAGTTTTTCTAAAATTCAGTTATTTTAAGAGATTAGATGATGAAGACAATGTATGCATGGTAGAACCAGAAGCAGAACCCAGTTTTTATTCCATATTGTGTTGATGTTTCTAATACAAACCACATTTCTTAGAAATAAATTCTGAAAATTAAAACAGAAGCATTAAAACCCATTTGAACTATAGCAGTTATCTATATTGGTATGCCTCAAAGTATGAGTCATCAACTGATGCCAGTTCTCCAAATGTTCCTTGTCCATATTGAGATTAAAAAGAAACTTGAGTTATTTAGAAACTTTTATAACAATTTGACATTAGAACAACATCTAAGAACATGGTCTAGCAATTCATTTTTATAGTTTTCTATAAAAATATCAATCTGTCAGGCATTGGAAATTAACAAATCTTGTTCTTCACCACAGGGAAGCACTGCTCTGGGGAATATTTGTGGGCCCAAATAGAGAAGGAGCTAGATAAGAAACAACTCTCTGGTGGAGAATAGGAGAAAGGAAGGAAGGAGTGAGGGAAAGAAGGAAGAAAGGAAGAAAGTAAAGGAGAGAGGAAGGGTGAGGGGAGAGAAAGGAGGAGGGAGGGAGAAAAGAATTGAGGGAAGGAGAAAGAGACTTAAAGGAGAAAGAGACTTAAACTAAACTACATTGTGTTTATATATGAAAATAGTATCAGAGAAGTTGAGACTCTTGCTGTGAGATCTCCTGTAGACTGGATTCCTTTTGAGGACCCCTCATAGAGGAGTGTGCGATAACCACTATATACTCTATAGTACACATTAAGTCAACTGGGTGCCAGATGCTTCCTGATATAAGTCTCTGTAGCCTTCATCTGTATATGCTTAGGACCACGTAGGGTCTGACTGACTCTGAGTTCAAAGAACAATTATGGTCTTCTACAGAAAGGATTTGGAGAGCTCTTACAGTGTTTACTTATATTCTGGAATTCAACATCATGTCACACTATGTTAACAGCTTGGCCTTAGGTACCATCTTGCTTCTGACATTTGAACACTTAACTTGATTATAAGACCCAATCTCCACTTCTACCCTGGTTTTGGTTTTCCTGGTTCATTGCGTGGTTCAAGTCCCTATCTAATAATGCATATAGTATCCTGTTCCTCTAGAAGCAAGGCCTATGTTTATGCTAGGCCCTAGTGTGACTACGGCCTCGGGACTCTGATGATTAAAACAATTGGCCCCTGCCTTTTGGGATATCTGGGTAACATCTGTCCCTGACATTCCTTTGTCTACATCTATTATGTCACCACATTCCTCTAGGTCAAATTCCCCTAGTTTGTGGAGCTCAACTCAGCTAAGTTGGCGTCTGAAGCATCTGACCTATTGCATGGGATACATCTTATTCTAGGTCACAGCTTTTCCCACAATCTGCCCTGTCCCTCTACTATAAACCTGACTCATATAACCAATTGAAAATATAGTTCATGGTATTAAATATGATCCAAAAATATTTGCAAGGTCAGGTACTTTATCATTCTTCTAATCTCCCAAAATTCCTTCTGCTGATTTTCATTAGTGCTATTTTGTTTGGTGTGCCAGAATGAGCTCAACCCATTTGCCCTGATGATAATGGAAAGATATTCTGCTCAAATTATCTTTATGAATTGAGAGATCATAATATTACTTTGTAAAACGAAGAGTGCAATGATGGCTGAGCATACTTGTTATGTAGCCAGTATGCTAGCCTGCCAATAACCCAATGCGTGTAATGCTACACTACTCCCATCAGAGTAACGAAGCGTGTTGCTTATTTAGTCAGATTCTCCTTGCCTCAAATACTGTTGTAAATGTTTTTGTAAGTCACAATTAACTCTTTCAGGCTACCAAGACATTTAGCAGTGTTTAGCAAACTGTTTTGCCAACTGGAAAAAAAAATCCTTTTGCGCTGGTACTATTCAGACTAATGGGTGATGAACAGGAAGCTCAGTAAAACATGAGTTGGAACTCAATATTTAAAGATTTCTAAGATTCACAGTGTATGGAAATTTTGAAGAAGGTACAACTAAAGATAAACTTGAATATAATCAGGGAAAACAAAGGAGGAATTTTGAATGGTGGCTTTTTAGTAAGAAAGTCACATTTGTTCTTATTTATATGTTGAAATGGTAAAGAGAGCTGAATCTGTTAAAAAACAATTGAAGGAGATGACTAAGTATGTTAATGTAAATATAAAATTTTTTTGAGGTACTACCTGAGAATTAAAAGCCGGTATATACACAATAGCAAAAACATGGAACCAACCATGCTGCCCATCAAAGCTGGACTGGATTTAAAAAGTGTGGTACATATACACAGTGGAATATTATGCAGTCATAAAGAAGGACAAATATATGGACTTCGCAGCAACTTGGATGGATTTAGAGCCTATCATACTCAGTGATCTATATGTTCTCACTCTTAAGCAGACCTTGAACAATTAGCATAATACTGTAAGAAAGGATTGGTAGTAGTGGGAAATTGCCAGGGGAGGGGGGGAGTGTGATTGGCAGTTGAAGGAAACTTCTAGGGGAGGGAGGAGCACACCTCATCAACAAGGGTACCTGCATAATGAACATTTGTATACCTAACCCCAAATTGTACCCCACCTCTTTAAAATAAGAACAAAAAACTAGGGTACCTGCATAAATGAACATTAGTATAGCTAACCCTGAATTGTACCCTATATCTTTAAAATAAATTTTTTTTAAAAAAAGAGAGGGAAAAAAAGAGCTGGTATATAAAATTAGATGTTAGAAAGATTCCCAAAAGAAATTACACTGCAGATTCCAAATATTCTCTTTCTTAATTAGCAAACATGCTTCTTAGGCTATCATATTCTTAGGATATTAACACATTTTTAGAAATTTGGTTATCGTAACTTCGAATGGCCAATACAGAAGGAAAAAAATGAAAGCAACTTCAACTACCCCTAAAGGTTATAAGTAATAGTGTTAAATTACATGTATGTCATGGCAATGATATACTAGGAATGTCAAAATGAATCTTTTTGCAAAATTGAGTCCCTGGTCTAAACTGACAGGTGAAAAGCAATGTAAGAAGTTAAGTAATATGAACAGAATAACTATGAACACCTTTTTTATGCTTCACACCTCTTACTTTTCTTGATTTATCCTATTTTTAATCACGTTTACTTTATTTACCCATTATAAATGAAACCTTCTAATGATTCAAAAAAACAAAGGTTTAGAAATTTTAATGAAAAAAAAGCAAATCCACCCAAAGTCCTAGAATCCAGAAGTGATATGGCCCACTACTGCCATGGTTGCTCATTTTTTCCAAGCCTTTAAAAATGCATTTTTTGATCATTGTTTACATACCATTTATACTTGGTTTGATATTTACATAATTTTTAAACATAAGCATTTTTCTAAGCTATTGACAATTCCTTAGATTTTTTTTTTTTTTTTTTTTTTAAGAGACTGGGTCTTGCTATGTTACCCAGGCTGGTCTTGAACTCCTGGGGCTCAATCAGTCCTCTCATTCTGGCCTCCCAAAGTGCTGGAATTTTTTTTTTTTTTTCTTTTTTGAGTTGGAGTCTCACTCTGTCGCCCAGACTAGAGTGCACTGGCTGCTCCCGGCCACGCAGCCTCGACCTGCTGGGCTCCGGCGATCCTTCTACCTCAGACTTCTGAGTAGTCGGAATTACAGGCATGCGCTACCACGCCCGGCTGTTTTTTTGATTTATTGTAGAGATGAGGGTCGTCAAGTTGCCCAGGCGGGTCTCGAACCCTCAGGCTCAGGCAATCCACTCACCTCAGCCTCCCAAGGCGCGGGATTACAGGCTGAGCCACCACAGGCCTGTGCCACCATGCCTGGACAGATACATTTTTTTTTTTTTTTTTTTTTAGTTGGAGTCTCACTCTCTCGCCCAGGTCGGAGTGTCTTGGCATACTCACGGCTACTCCAGCATTGACTTGCTGGGCTCTGGTGATCCTCCCAGCTCTGCCTTCCAAGTAGCCGGAACTACAGGCGCGTACTACCATGCCCGGTTAGGTTTCTAGAGACTTGTAGAGATAAAGTCTCACCAAGTTGCCCAGGCTGGTCTGGAGCCTGCGGGCTCAGGCAATCCACTGGCCTTGGCCTCCCAAAGTGCTGGGATTACAGGCTGAGCCACCAAGCTGGGCCCAGATACATTTTAATGATTCTATAATGATACACAACTTGCTTAGGTATTCATCTAATGAACACTTAGTTTATTTTAGTTTTTTCACTATTATCAATCAGGCTACAATGAATGTCTTTGTTGTTTAATTCTCTTTGGCATCTAGCTGAGAAGGCAACCTTGTGGTAACATCCCTCTGTTCTGTTTTGATAAGAATATGTCTACTGTGTAATTAGCATCAGTCTTTCCATTTAGTCTTCCTTTTTAAAATATTTTATGGCATTGCTAAAATATTATAGGATTTCTTGCTGTAAAACTTGGGAAAAAAAGCAGGAAAACATTGCATGCTATCAGATATACTCTAGGCTTTTCTATGGATTAGTATTTTTTTTAAATCTCATATTACTAAAAGATGGATATACATCTCAGTAAGAAATCAGTTCTACTAGAATACATCCATGTAAGCCTACTGTAACAGTGTTTTACTACCCCCTACTAACAACATAGCAAAAAAAAAAAAAAAAAAAAGCAGCTGAATAAAAAAATGTTTGAGGCCACAAACACTATAGAATCTCACAAACCTTATATTTTATTAAGGAGCAAGCAGAATAAATGTCTTGCAGATTATTCTGAACTGCTGTATTCTATGATATATTCCAAGAAATTTAATTTTCAGTAAGGGATTAGGACTGTTCATTCTTCTGGAAATTGAAAATAAAATAAATCTCATTATGAAGCTGTGAACCGTTTTGAGGAAAACGAATATAAAACAAAGTGACCTTTAATGTCCTTTTCAAGTCTGAAGTTCTATGAAAACACCAAGGTTAAAAAAATGACATGATTTAATGACCAAAATGTTTGCAATGGCATTATTAAAATTTTCTAAGCTATCTAATCCTGAATCCAATACATTTTCATTTTGTTTGTTGTACTTCAGAATGCTTCATGTCTATTATTTTGTTTCTGTTTTGCCATCCCTGCCTATCATTCATAGACTTCTGAATTATTACCAATCAAGCTCCCGTAGGTCATGTTTTTTAGCATACAATCCAGGTAAAGGTATGACAATTTGCTTATCAGCTATGTATACCATTTATACAGCTTGTATTAATATTTATACACTGTAAAATTATATAACATAAGTGAAAAAAGTTAATATTAGGTATAAATACAAACAGAGGTTTAAATATCTCGTATTGTCCCCTGTGAATGGCTTTGCACACCCTTGGGTTATATTTTCCATTCTAAGAACTGACCCAAGCTGTTGTAAGAACTTGAAAATTAGTCTCTCGCCCTCTTTTCCACCCTTTTTCTGTTCAATCTCAACTTATCTGTCGGTGACCTTTTTCAAAGTGTAAATCTGACCATGTCAGTCATGCTCTTAAAATTCTTCTATGATTCCAAATTGACAAAAAGATAAAGTAGAAACTTCTTAGATTATGTAAGGACTTTCATTGCTTAGTTTTCGTTCCTCATTATTGATTTATGTTCCAGTCAAAAAACTACTCAGTTTTCTGAAAATGAATAACATACTCTTCATACTTTTAATTTTTATTGTAA
This sequence comes from Carlito syrichta, assembly GCF_000164805.1. Taxonomy (NCBI): domain Eukaryota; kingdom Metazoa; phylum Chordata; class Mammalia; order Primates; family Tarsiidae; genus Carlito; species Carlito syrichta. The sequence goes on along the minus strand of NW_007258486.1, from coordinate 57,220 downwards.
ATAGTGTTTCTTTTAACCAGAATGTTCTTCCTTTGGTTGACTCGCCTACTGATATTTAATCTTTGCGATTTAGCCCAATGGTCTTTACCTCTATGATATAATTTCTTGATATCTTTTACCAATTCTCTATTTCTCCCATAGCAACTATTTTCTTGTGTTTTAATTATTTATTTACTGTATGAACCTAACTTTAAATTGAGATCCTAGGGACTAGCGATCTGACATATTCATCTTAGTACCTATTGCATCCTGATACACCTGTAGCAGCTGGAATAATGCCTGGTACATAGCAACAAATGTTTGCGGAATAAATGAATGAATTAATAGAAGTCCACGCCAAAATTACTACAGAAGACTTTACATATTCTGTCTGTTGGCAAATGCTACTTTACAAAAAGATTCATTTAGTTATAGAGCTATTACTAACTCAAGATCAAATATTCAGTTCTGGAGTGAAATCTTGAGCTTAAAATTTTATAACAAAATGAGCGATGGAAAAAGAACCCAATGGTAAAAACACCCAGTGTTTGGAATGTTCATACCAGTGTCCCTCCTGTCCAGCAAACCTGACTACTGTTTAAATAATGACTGGATTTTGAAGGCTATTCACTTTGAGCTTTGACATATGACAATGGTATAAGGTCAAAGATTTTCACCTAACTAATGTTTGTAATTGATCTTTAAAGCCTTTAGCACCTTTGAAGGTTTAGCTCTATTCCTATTTCATTTAAACTTTAAAAATTATTAATTTTGTATTTTTATTAAGTTCAAATTTAACACTTGTTAATATGACTTTTCTCCTTTAAGTTATGATGCAATGTTATATTGATTTAGTGTCCAATATTGAACCATCTTTGCAATCTCGTACTATACCTTTCTTGGTCAAGAATATTATTCTTCTGATAATGTATTATATTTGCTAATATTTCATCTAGATGTTTTGCATTTATTGTGATAACAGATAAATGGGTTACTGTTGTTTACAACTAAGGTAATTCTTTATTTTGTTTTAGAAATCTTTTGAGATAATCAATGAATCAAACTTTTCTTAAATATTGAATTTAGATATGGAAATACTAGCAATTCTATTAAGTCAGGAATCATGATAACTAACATTTATTAAGTACTTACTTTGTTCCAGTTACTCTTTTAAGTGCTTTAAAGAGGAAGTAGAAAGTATTATTATCCTCATCTTGGAGCAGAGAAACGGAAACACAGAGAGAGAAAATATTTAGGCTCACATAGAAGGTAAATTGTAGAATCAGGATTTGAACTCAAGCATTCTGACTCCAAAACCTATATTCTTTACTAATATGTGTTGTTCCACCATGTTATGGACAGAAACACAAATCTTAGGAATTATTTGTTCAAAGAGTTTAGCATAATCATTATTAATGACCTATGACTATTTAAATAATGTAGAATTTAAAAGAGAAATTCCTAACTACATTATTACTAGAGATACCATCTATTAATAATATGGATTGGAGAATGACCATATTTAACTATTAGAAAACTTAAATAAAAAATTACCAAAGTAATAATACTTTTTTTTTATCTTTTCAGCAATCTTGACACAGAAGAGCTATGTGGTAAGTTACTTTAAGACCGTTCAAACCCACTGGTTGATTTAGACAGAAAAAGAATATTGTCTGATATATTTATACTTATGTTGGAACTAATGTCATAGACTAGTTCTGAAATAAAATAAAAGATAAACAAAGATCTCAAGGAAGTTTTCTTTATTCTTGAGTTTTGCTCAAGCTTGTATTTCACTGCAGAAAGAGTTAGCCTTCATTAATTGTTCACGGAAGGAGAACTGTTATTATAGTCTGTTCATTAGTTTCACAAGAGCAAATTCTCCACCAGTTTGAATATATTTTGAAATTGGTGTTTAATACAACTTCATTATTCTCTTCACAATATATTGTGCAGAGCCTTTTGTTACTGTTTTGCAAAGCTGTCTCCTTTAAATGTAAAAATAACTTTCTCTCATACCTGCCTAAACCATTCCAGAGTTTTAAATGTCAGTTGCAAAACAAATGATTCAATATGGAGAGATAAGTTTTCACAAATGCTAATTTAATGGCCTCTTCATTTATTTTCCTCATCTTTGTGGTTGAAAACAGAAGTCAAATAATAGGAATATGGAAAGGTAAAATTTCTGAAATTTAGTATTTTAATAAAAAATTGTGGAACACTTTGAGGCTATTGATTTTGAAACAACTATATTTCTCTGACTACTGGAAAGTTTTAAGCTTTAAGCTTTAAGATAAATGTGTAAGGTAACCCTTTTATGCAAGTTTGCTATTATTGTCTAGGCTGCTCAAAACATTTTTGAAGGTTAGAGGTGAGTTTCTCTGGAACTCCATATTGAAACTGCAAACACATCCTGAATATGTTATAATTCTTACAGTTTTAGAGTTTACAAAAATTTTCAGAAGGGCCATTTTATTATATTCAAGCGTGGTTATTCTTCATTTCTTTAGTGGTAGAATAACACCAAGAGATGTTATCCAAGAACAAAAAAATCAAAATACAGAGTTTCAAGGCAATAATTCAGAACAAAACAAATGTATTCACTACCATAACCTTCCCAATTTTCCAACGGTCGCAGAAAACTCTGTGCTTTAAAATCAAAATACAGAGTTTCAAGGCAATAATTCAGAACAAAACAAATGTATTCACTACCATAACCTTCCCAATTTTCCAACGGTCGCAGAAAACTCTGTGCTTTCCTTGCATAGTATCCATTCTGGGTTCAGCCAGAAAAATCTGACTGAAAAGCAAGAAGTGTTTATGCAGAAGCAAAGTACTTTGTTATCAAAGCAGGTCATGCTTTTGTTAGTTATGAACCACCACCAGAAAAAAAAAACAGGAAAAATCCTACCATGCTTTCAGACACAATTAGGTGGTGGTACCATTCACATGCAACTGTTACTATGTCAAGGGCCCAAATGTATCATTGTCATAAGACTTTATGATGTATTTCAATCATCACAAAGGTCAAGTTGTGTTCCACCCTCATCCATGTGTAGATAGCCCTGGTCAGTGAAGTGGAGAGATGAAGTGGAGACCTGAAAAGATGATCTTGGTAATTTCATGAAGGTGAAAGACATATTTGCCTCAAATTCTAGATATGTCAAGCCAAAGTAATCATTTCCTCAAATCATTTGGATAAATTTGAGTTTGTTTTTTACTTAACTTTGCCTGGAGAGGCATGGTTTATGAGAAAAACAGTTTTAAGGGCTGTTAAGATAAAAACACTTAGTTGCTCTTCTTCGTTATCTGCCTGTTTACTGTCATTAAGGAATATTGTGTTGCTCTCTATCTTCCCTTAAAGATACTTCAAATTTTAAAGTGTGGTAGTGTATCTCCACTTACTCCTCTACAATAAAAAATTCACTACATATACCGTTTGAATATGTCTTTCTTCTATAATAAGGGAACGAGATCAGGTACCTATCCTGTATTTATTGAAAAAGCTTTGACTATAATTTCCACTCGCCTTCCATAGTTTTAGTTAGGGAACTTGTATATAGAGCTTTAATTCAACAGAATTGCTTTGTATGTTTCAAATCCAGTGATTGTATTCCCAATCATGTGTTATAATCCTCCCCCTCTCTGTTCAAGAATATGCATTTAAATCTCCAGAGTGTAGGTTCTTTTCTCATTATTTTGTGAATATAAAGCAAATATTTAAGGTGGATTCTAATCAAAGCCAAATGCTTCAGTGCTAGCAAGTGAAATATGTCAATTCACACCCCGCACAAGTTCCCCCTTGTGTGTGGGAGGGGCAGAACTTGATTGACATGAGAAGTAGATTTCATGTGCTCTTTTCCAGAGCCAAATAAAATTGTACGTGTCTAAAATTTTCATTCTGTTACTTAATTTGTCAGTTTACTAAGTTATGGATGTAAAATTCAAAATCTTTTAAAATGCTTAGTTTCTAAGATCTTCATAATTATGAAAATCTCTTAATCTTCATTAATTATGAAAGTAATACTTTACTTTTTTTAAATTTAGCAAAACAGAATTATGTAGGTGTATAAGCTAAAATGTCAGATCTCTCATTCATTGTCTTCCCCTAATACAAAGCTCCACTGTTAATTACTTGGAACATATCTTCCATACATTTTAATGCATATAATGACATTCATATATATGTGTAGGTGTTTTTTTTCCAACAGTGAGATTATACAATATGATCAGTGCAATTATCTACTGTTCTAATTCATTTTATTTAAAAGACTGCACAGTATCTTGAGTATCTAAATTTTTCCAACCAAGCCTCTTTTAATGGATTTTTAGATTGCTTCCAACTTTCCACTCGGACAAACAGCACTAGTGTAAATATTCTGATGTGTATATGGTTCTATATAGTCGAGCCCTAAAAGTATAAATTTCCTCTGTCAAGGTTTTTGCAATGTGCATATCTACCAGCAGCTTACAGGAGTGCCAAGATGATTCACTCTTCACATATAATTGCCAAGACCTTCCTAAATGCAACTTTTGGCCATATCTTATCACTATCAGTCAATACATAATTCAATTTTAATTAGGCATTTGGGTTTGAACTCTAGCATTGAGACTTTGGTTTTGTATTTGTGTTAACTTTAACTCCAATCAGGAGCATAATTATTACTTTCTTGACCCTACACAGTTTATGGCCATTTTCATAACCATACTCATTTTTACTGAAACATCTTGCAAATTTTGAACTCAATAATTAAGAATTTTCAGATATTTATAGATGGGTAAAGAATAATTATAATGAAAGTTCACATAGCTACAGTGCTTGATCTGAAAGCTTATCTGTAAGAAAGCTTTGTGAGCAAAGTTGAATATATTTGATAGCATAATTTCTCATCTAGTTGGTTGTTACCTACCAGATATAAAACTATTTTAAAAGTTAGATGAAGTCTATAAATAAGATGAATTAAAACTGAGGATACAGGAAACTCCCAGAATAAAAGCTTATTAGCTTGTTACGCAAGGTTTCTTTTAGTAGCTGTGTGCTAGGTACCCGGGCCAGACAGCAGAACAACTTCAGCTTGCATTGCCAGAACCTGGACAGTGCTGAGAGACCTGTGCCAGCAAGTCTGAGTGCTGGGAAATCAGAAAACTCTGTGTCCTCTTCCAGGCAGTTAGAACGATGGCTTTCTGGCACATGTCACTTGGTGACTGAGTTGTAAAACATTTTGAGTGACACTGATCTGTACACTCTCAAAACAGTCATTATTTCTAGATTTCTAACTGACCCTCCTATTCCGAACATAGGGATTTTAACTCTCTCTCTTGTCTTAGTTATTTTCTTTCCTACCTGGTCTACTACTTCAGAACTTCTAACAAAGCACATATTGTGAGACTCATCTAAACTCATGAGAATGCTTTGTGAGATCAGTTGCCAGTGAGACCCCTTTATGGTAGCCATGGGTCTTTTGGTTTTGGCTTAGAATTTTTTTAAATTTTTTTTTAATTTAAAGATGTAGGATCTGTCAGGATTGGGTACATAAATGATTTACGTACAAATGAAGTTTGGGCGTCCCACTGGACCTCACTTCACCTGGGTTAGGATCTTAAACCAAACCTGAAAATTCAACAATTTAAACAATTAAGGTTCAGGATAGAGAAACAAACAAACAAACAAATGCCTGTAGTTTGATGATGCAATACCAATGAGTAAGTACAATGGAGGAAGGTGTTTTATTAGAGAAGATGGCACATTGGATATCCATGAGAAGACGGTTTGCTTTCTGACAAATAACTTGTTTAATATATCTGCTTATAAATCATACTCTTTCATTATATCCGATATCCAGGCTCCTTACTTTTCAATGACTCTCCACTTAAATTTAACGAGGGTTGGTTCTCACACATTTACATAAATGCTAAACAACTCTATTTTGTGCAAGTCCATAAAACCCACATATGGGTTTCAATAAAAGTAGGTTTTTTCTTCAGGAAGTTATTCTGATTTCCAAAGGACAAGCATTTTAAAGAACCAATATTTCTTCTCTCTAATGCCGTAATTTAAGAACGAAGCATATTTGTCCAGCTCACACTGGCATTGTGATTCAAATGAGAAATATGAATCATAATGACTGGAATAAAACATCAGTTCAAACTCAGCCATTTTCAAAGCAATCACTGACCTCCCCTCCCTGCCTGCCACATCTTGGCATATGCAGATGTACTGCTGAATTTCTAGACTCCCATCCTTCACTTCACAGCTTTGGCATGACCCATGGTCCTTATTCTGTGATGAAATCACTTCTGGCAATTGATAACTCCCTTGTTTTTTGGAGTGGTGTCACAAACATTCCCCAAATCATCCACAGTGCACTCAGGGTAACCTTTCTAATAGGGAAATTTTAGAGCATCACTCTCCTTTTAGAAATTGTTCCATGGTTTGCCATTGCCCCCATAGTAGTTTCAAATTTAATCTGCATCATAATGTCCTAGGGAACCTAGTTCTCAACCCAAAGATTCTGATTAGTAGATGAGACCTCCTCAGTAATCCTCAATTCTGACAAGTGCCCCATATCAGTGTTTCTCAACTTTAAGTGTGCTTACAAATCACCTGAGGGTCTTATAAAATGCAGATTGTGATTCAGTAGGTCTGAGGTAGGCCCTAGATAGTGCATTCTGACATGTTCCCAGGTGAAATGGATGCTGCTGGTCCACAAACCACAGTTTGAAGAGTGAGGTACTAGAATATTCTGATGGCCAATGATCAAAAACACTGACTTAGACTCGAGGGTAAAAGTAAATACACCTAGTATGAATGTTTCCAACACATCCAGTTTCCTCTCTCACCACTGATTTTTTGTATCCTGCTTTCTTGCTGCCTCCCATCCTCAAACATCTTCCAGTCCTGTTCTTTATATCCCAGCAATGCTGAACTACACAGACTCCTACACACGTGACAAGATGTCACTTACTTCCATGCCTTCCCTCTCATTAGCCAGCAGGTTATGTCCTATTCAGCTGCTGACTAAGCCATAGGTGATGTTTCCCTATGAAGTTCTCTCAGACTTGCCCAGGCAGCTTGGGCATTCTTTGCCTTGCATTTGGATAGCACCTTGTACCTAGCCTCTTGAACAGTCTTGAATAGTGATCATATGTATTGTAGTTGTTTGTTGGAATGTTTATCTCCCCTACTTAACTGCAGGCTCCTTAAAGATAGGGGCTCTGTCTTTTTATCTTTGCATTCCAAGCTTCTACTACAGCACCAGACAAATAAAAGGCACTAAGGAAATGTATGTTAGGAATGAGTACATGAACACTCACCATGATGAAGTGGAGAGGAATCTATTAGATGTCTCTGGCTCTTTCATCTAACTTCATTGGAGCCCCTTTGCTTTGGTCACCTGACCCATGTCCATCAGTGAGTAAGGTGTAAAAGAGCTTTGAGGTGAGTTGTATCACCTCAAAATAACTCTTGCACTTAGACTTCCAATTTAAGCTCCTATCCCTTTGATATCTAGTGATTGTTTTCTTTCTAACTTGAGGAGATGAGATGAACAAATGGAAGAATTAAAGAAAGATAGAATGAATGAAGTCTAGATAGGAGTCAGTTCTGAAGCCTCTAATCGTATTTTTCTTGATGTTATTTTATCAGTATGTGCCCTCATAGGTCCATTTTCAAACTGGAAAGAAAATTTTAATTTTCTCCAGGAATCTTTATGATTAAGTCAAATATCTTGTCTATAAATGAAATATTAATTTTAAAAGGTGATTTTTGCCTTTTTTTAAAATAAACCTGCAGTTTTTAGCACCAAATTATTTTATTTTCACTTTAAATATTTCAGTCTACTGGCATTTAAAACCCCTATTACAATCCTTTTTGAGGCTTTGTATATACAGGTATTAAAATAAAAATAAAGTAGCAACTTTACTTTCTGCATTTTTTTCTTTTTGCTTATTTCAGCTTAGTAGGGACTTGATTTTGATATTGATTATTTTCCCAACATATACAGCCCTATAAATTGCTTGCTGGTTGATGAAAAATGCATCATCCACAAGGACTTTGTTTATTACAAGTAATTACACAGACAAGGTTAGACATCTTTTAACCCTATCAGAAGATCAACATCATAACCAAGAATTAAAATCTTATTTTGAAGCAGGTATTTAAGGAGTATCTACTTTCTTATTTATCTTCAGCTAATTCCCTCCTAAAAAAATCTTTATAAGAAATTATTTGAATCACATTGTTTTTAAGGCATACATTTTGCTTTTTGTCAAAAATATGTCATGTGTTTTTAACTCATGTGTATGTACACAGACTGTATTTTGACAACCATGATCTAAAATAGATTTTTTGCTCACCTGTGTTTTCTTTCTTTTCAGAATAAGTCTGCATATTGACTAATAAATCAGTCAATGGCACTTTCCATTTGTTATTGATAGCAATGTCAACAAGTTATTCCATCTGGCATATTAAATAATTAAGGCAATTTCCACCAAACATGTATCCCAATCATTTCAAGTGATTTATTTATTGTTATATTTATGTGATTTGTATTATTATATTTATCATCTCAATTTAATTCCACAAATACCCATGGCACATTAAAGAGAGACAATCATAAGCAACAGTTCATTTAAAGATTAGTTTAACAGGAATGTCAAGGGCTATTGATTATTTTAGTACCTAAAAGTCCTAGGTTTTTTTTCAATGTACAAGTTTCTGCTAAGCTAAATCACTTTCATTATAGAAATGTCTAGATTTCTGTAAGTAAATATAAGATATTGTATTCATGTTTACTATATTTCAACTTGCTAATTTAGAATCGGTCCACTTTTATACTTCTTATTTTAAGCATACCATTCAATATATTATTTATTTCTACCAACTAAAAAATGTGATAAACATAACTTTTGCTCTGCCCAAATTGTTGGAAAAAAGTAAATTTTAACAGGAAGAGTTACATGGAAGATGCCCCAGGAGATATTTTGTGTTTTGCAGCATCACTGATTTTTAACCTTGAAGACATCTTACCATCCTTAAGAGTTTTCTAGAAGAAATAAAATATAACTTATTTTTTTCTAAAATTACTATACTAATGAGATCTATAATAATATATTATCAAGAACAGTTTTTTTATTAAAACAACCTTATTGGTAGATCCAGATTTATTTTTTCCTATTTTTATAGGAAGGAACATTTCTTCAAGGATAATGGTAATCATCCAGATTTCTTGCTCTCTCTTTTTTTTTTAATGAAATGAGCATATTGCCTCCTTAGCCTCATTTGAAAACCTTCCAGTTTTCATTTATAGCTGATTTTTATTTGTTTTATTTGTTTTTAAAGTAAATAATCTGTTGGTTTTTTATTTTGTGATTATCTCAACTCAAATATGTATTTATTTCAATATTTTCACTTTTCAGAATATTTTTCTCAACACTTGGGTGAATATGAGAATGTACTAGCAGCACTTGAAGACCTAAATCTTTCCATCCTGAAGGCAATGGGCAAAACAAAGAAAGTAAGAAAATGTTGATGTTTGTTTTCTATAAGAATCTCCTCTTTGAAAAAATATTTTTCATGAAAAATCATACCTATTTTCTCATGTATCAAAAAAGTATAGATTCCTTTTTATTACTATTAACTTATTTTTCTTCACATTAAATGAGCTATTTTATTAATTCATAATGTAACTACAAGCACTATGTGCCTGAGACTACTTGTGTTGAGTATACAATGACACAAAGAGTTATTCAAACAGCTCCTAATCTGGTGAGGATTCAAGTGTGTAATTAAGTAATTACAATATGGTGTGCCAAAGAGAAGCACAGGGTGGGGTACCTCATTCATTCTGAAGGAGATGACACCTGAACACTTAGAGATAAAGAAAGCAGGGATAGCTGAACAAAAGGAATTTAAACACAAGGACCAGCATGTGCAAAGGCTCTGTCAGGAGGGGCATGGGCACTGTAGGAAGTAAAGATGGACAATAGGATAAAGTACAGAAAACCAAAGAGTGTCACAATGTGAAATGAAACTGGAGTTGGAGGGAGGGGCCACATCTTTCACCATGTTGTCAGCAAAGCTAAGGAAGTAAGCCTGTATTGTAAATGCAAATAAATTGGCATTTGGAATATCAGCCTAGGATACTCTATATCCAAATAAAAAACTCCAGAAAAGGTAAACAGAGAAAACAGAAAAAAAATGGAATCGGAATATGGTTTCTCTTTATCACTTCATAGTACTTGGAAACTGAATAATAACTTCACCTCATGGTAACTTATCTCCAGAAATGGTCATATTTTCAAAAATATCTGCTTGGTCTGACAGGCTGCTTCTTCTCATTCTTTCAGTCTCATCTTAAATATCATGGCCTCAGAAAGGTGTTCTCTGACCACCCTCTCCAAAAAAGGTCATTTCTATTAGAGTATCTTTTTTGTTCCTTGCCAGCAATTTTCAGAATGAATAACCATGTAATTTTTTGTTTGTTTGTTTATTTGTTGTCTATAAGTCAAGGGAAGGTCAGTGGTTTTTGTTTGTTTGTTTATTTGTTTTTGTTGTTTTTCATCATGTATACCCTGAGCCTAGCACAGGACCTAACAACTAAAATGTACTAAATTGTTATTGGATTAAATCAATAAATTGATTGGTCAAATGAATATTTATATATATATAATATATCCAAAATGGACTTTTAAATATCTCCAAAAAGTAAATGCTTTTGCTCCCCAAAGAAAAATTGTTCCTAAGTTCATTTATGAAACTTTCAGATTTCCTCTAATAGGAAGAAAAAGAAAATATGTAATCTTTCTTATTTCTTCATAAATATGCACCAAAATCGTGTGCTTTTCCTTGTATTAATACAGTGAGGCTTTGTGGGACTTAAATTGAGGTCAACCTGTTATTTTGGTTTCTTAAATTACAGAATCTTTTTCTTGGCATTAATGCTTAATGTTATCATACTGCTTAACCAAGGAAAACATATTTCTCTAATATAAAAATTAACAAGGAAAAAAGAAACAGTCAAAAATAAAATTAGAAAAAGTCTTTTTGTGTGATAGCTCAAAGATAAGTGAAATGCAGGAATTTTGACATTTTTCAAGCCACTGTTGAACTGACATCTCCATACTGTCTAGCACAATAGACCTTTCTGCATGAGAAATCCAGTATTTCTCTCTATATTTTTATCCAGATGAAAAATACTGTCTCAGTAGGAAGGGCTGATTGTTTCAGGCTTTTATGAAAAAATGAAATACAAGACATTTGAGACCTATCTTGACTGGCAGTACCTCTGTTTGCTGTGTCAGCCAATGGATAACATGGATTTTAGCTGCTTAACTTAAACTCCAGGAAGTGACTCAGGACAGACACAGTCTATCATTATTTTTCCTTCCTCCTCCTTCTCCCTTAACCCCAGCCTTTTGTCAGATCCTCAAGGGCTACATGGATTATTTTACTTTGTTTGTTTTTCTGGAACAAAACACCATAGGTCAAATTCCAAATGCCCATTTGAAAGTCCCAAAGGTAGCTTATGCCAGAACCCTCAGTCTGACTTTAAAATGTCACACACAAAAAAATCCATATTATGCCTGTCAATTAGTTTTTTCTTTTTTCTTTTTACAGGGAAGGTGATAAGCTAACTTACATTATCAGTATGTGAAGTGCTCGTAATCTCAGAGCAAATGTAGAATTCTGATGCAGTGGCTGAAATTCATCACATGCTATGTTATATAAACATAAATGAGATTCCCTGTTTATTGGCAAGGCTTAAAGGAGATTATCTTAAGCTAAAGTGAAGAACAACATTCTTAAAATAAGTATTTAGGGTTTGATAACTATTTTGCTAAGTACAGCTGTGAAAATTTCCAGAATTAAAATGTGTAGATATATTTTTTCTTCTGAAAGTTATTTTTCAAGCAAACACATCCTACAATACATTTGCAATAATTTTCAGAAAAAAACAGACCGGAGTCCTAGTATTACTGAGCCTTTGTCTCTCCCTTGCCTCCCACATCTGTCTTTGAGACAGATTTTGGTGATGTTTCTCTCTCTAGCATCTGTAGACACCTTCATCTCAATCTTTTCATCTCTCCTCTATCCCCGGTTCCTTTTATTTAGCACCTGGGCCTCCCAGGACTCTGGATTTTTTCCACTAGTTAACAATCACAATCTTTTCGTTTATGTCTTACTATAAAAAGAATAACAAGAGGACACAGAACTTCTGTTTGAGGCAAACGTCATTAATTACTACAATTTTATGTAGGATTTATAATTAAATTTTTCTCTTGTTTCAGGCAAAATATACAAGCTAAAATAATACCATATATGCAACAGTAAAATACTTTTACAGGCTTATATTTAATAGAAGCCAAGTGTTTTCATTCTTCATTATGGTTTGATTATAATCCTTTAAGTGTTTATTAAAAGTAAAATGAAAAAATTATTATTAGAGTTCAGAGCAACCATAGAAAATATTTTCCAAATAGTTTATTTGATATCCCCTTTGTTCCTTGAAATTATTTGTCTATATGAGTGTGTTTAGGGAAGAGGAAGTAGAGACTAGGAACATGGAAAATAAAAGAGAACTGTCTTGAAGTTGCAAGTTTCACCCAATTAGTAGGAAAGTCCTGAGTCAGACCAAAGCTTTAGAATCCTCCTTGCAATCTTGGCCAGACTTCTCAATAAAGTCCAAGGGACATGTCCCCTCATAAAAGACCCACTTTCTCTTAAAGGATTCTGCAGTTACTGCTGACTCAGAGAGTAAGGAGTCCAGGGCAGAGAAACTCATCATCTTTAACAGGGTGAAGTGGAGCAGAACTGAGATGAAAGACCTAATCCTTCTAATTCACAGAAACATGGCTTTTGGGATCATTTAAAGGCAAGAAGGGACCACTTTCAGATTGCTAATAGGGTTCATACAGTGGTGCGGGTGATTCTTGCAGGCAAAGGTCATCAGCAAGATGGAGGCTTAAATGAATATGGCAGAATAGGAGAGTGAAATCTGAGCAGCTCAGGGCTTGGATTCACACCCACCTGGCAACCACGTCATCAGTTCCTTCTAGCCATTGCTACAGTCCTGCCAAATCCTAGTGACCGACCTGACTTCCCTGAGCCAAGTTGCCAGACAAAGCCTAATGACTCTTCTTTTCTGCCAGCCTAGAGTTTGAACAAAGAGAAGAGAAATAACAGTCAATGCCAGCTAGCGTTTAAACAGCACCTTGGAATTTTCAATGTACTTTAACAGACTTATTTCATTTATTCTTCATTACATCCTGGTGAGGAGTGTTAGGCAAATGGTATTATACCCATTTCACAAATGAGGAAACCAGGTCACAAAGTGGTTAATTGATTTATTGACATTGTAAAGACAGTGATATTTAAGTCACCTGATTCTCATTTAAAATTTCTTATGTAGGGTTTCTGAGGTTCCACATTTAACATATCATAAATATTTAATTCCAAGTTTTAATATGACACAAAATATTTCTGTTGTTAGATATCTTTGGTCTTTGAAACAATTGAAATCTTCGGAGTTTGACTATGGATCAGCAAAGGCATGGAGATATTCAACTTCTCTGTCAGAATGATTTTCAGTTTTGTTTTAGAGAAATGAACAGGTGGATGTCTAGAGCTCAGTGCAATATGTGAAGAACATATGAAAGAAATTATAGACAGAAGCAGATGATAATCAAATGCCAAAATAGTAATTAAATGCCAAAATCAAAAAATAAAGGTATGTAGGCAAGGTTTTAGGAAAGGAAGTTTATTCATTTATTAACACTGTTGTCATCAGAGAAATAGATGAAACTTTAATTTAAAAAATAAGGGAAATTATCTGCCATGTCAGATAAAGGATATTTAGCTTTTTACTTACTAGAAGAATGAAATATATCCAAGAACCCTATACTCAGGAATAATCAACAAAAATATTGGCCTTCTGAACTTTAGGTGGATTTATAAAGGATCCAAAAACATCCCAATTGGATTCTAACTGATTTTTTTCCAAATAGCTAACTGGACTATTTCTTGAACAATCTCTTATTTATTCACTCACTTAAAATACCATGTCTATTATGTGCTAAATACTTAGTTTTGTGTCAGAGTTCATTATTCTGTTCCCCTGATAAAATGATCTCTTCTAATATTAACGTATTATCTTAATATAACTATTTGAAAATGTAAAAGTGTGCATGTTCTCTGATAGTTTTTCTCTACCAAGATTTTTTCCCTTTGTTCGCCATACTCACATACGTTTTCTAATGGGTTTTTTTTTTTCCAATTCTAAGGAAAATTCTATTGGAATTTTTATTGGATTTTTTTATTAGATTTGTGAAGAAATTTTGAGAGAATTGTCTTCTTTGTAATAGTAACTCTTCCCATGCAGGTGCACACATTTTTAAAAAATTTATTCAAGTTTCTTTTTATGTCTCATTAAATATTTTTATAATACTTCATACAGGCTCAAAACATTTCTTGTTAAATCAATTCATAGCTTTTCCATATCTTGTTGCTTTTATAAATGGTCTTCCTCTCCACATTCCTAACTTAATATTGGTGATATATTAGAAAATGATTGATTTTTGTATACATTATTTGGTAGCTAGGTTAGCAACCATCTTAAGTAGCTGCTGTCTGTGACATACCATTTATCTTCCTTTGCTGATATTATAGCTTGAACATTGAAAGCCATTTCCACTGTAAAAGCTACCTACTTTGTCTTTCTTCCAGAGAAATTGACCAATCTGTACATAGTCTTTAACGTCCTGACTCATCCCCCACTTTTACTGATCTGAACTTTGGAGTTAAACTTTATGCCTATTGTTATTCCATGAGATGTCAAATTCTATGTCAGTGCTGCAAGGCAATAATAAAATGTTACTCTACACTTTAGAATCTTGGAGGAACAAGATCATTTTCCACAATACCAAATACAGCTTTAACATGTAAAGTTACAAAGTTTTACAAATACAAGCATGTAAAACATTAGCAGATTTTTAAACATATTTTTATCAGAGGAGAAAAGACATACAAACAATAAGAGTGAACAAATAACATATTTAATTAATTGGCAGTACTTTGATAAAGGCTACAAATAAACTTGATGCTCAGAAAAGGGAAAGATCAATTTTTTTTTTAAAGCAGGATTTATTGAGAGCACAGGAAAGTTCCCACAGTTGGTGGGGACCTGAGGGGGTTTCCTGGGAAAGATCAATGTTAACTGACTTGTCAGATAACACTTTAGGGAGGAGGTGAGACTTAAATGAACCTCAAAGAATGGGAAGAATTTTAATAAAGAAAGGATAGAAGAGCTACAGATAATGAGCCTTCTTTGACCTTTTTTCTTTTTGAGTTGGAGTCTCTCTCCATTGCCCAGGCTGTAGTGCAGTGGCTGCTCCCTGCCACCGCAGCCTCGACCTGCTGGGCTCCGGCGATCCTTCCACCTCAGCCTTCCTTCCAAGTAGCAGAACTACAGGTGCGTGAACCAAGCCCAGCTAATTTTTTGATTCATTGTAGAGATGTGATCTTACCAAGTTGCCTAGGCTGTTCTCGAATCCGTGGGCTCAGGCAATCCCCTCACCTCGGCCTCCCAGATTACTCTTTGACTTTTTAAGGAGACAATTTTGAAGGCTAATTCTGCCAGAGTCCCTCTTTCATGTTCGGAAGAGGTTGTGGTTTTTGGATGGATAAGGTCAGGTCATGCTGACCGCAGATGGCAGCAACTCACTTGCTGTTTCTTGAATTTAGTGTATAAATACCAAACACTGATCTTGCAAATAATCCTGAGTCAAAAGGACTTAAAAAGATAGCTCAACAAATTGCTAAAGCTGTGACAGTTAGAAGCCCCAGGTGAATCCCTGATGTACCCCAAAGCCACAGTGGTCCCTATTAATAATAACTTTCTTCATGATTATTTTTTATTTTAAGACCCTCTCACCCCAGACAGATATAAGATATGGTGAGAAATTATTTTCATCATGTGTCATGTATGTTTAATTTCAAATAGCTGTCTACTTCCTTCATGGGCATCTTTTAAAACTAGTTCTTAAATTGCTAGCTGGAACATTTATATTTCTGATAGAGATTGGGTATTAATTTCCTGCCTAATGAAGTGAGAAAAATAAAGTACACTATTTTATTTAAACAAAAGCTGATTTATGTTGCCTACAAAGACAACTCTGAACTACGGTTGCCTGAGCGAACTTACAGCCCTATTTCTGAAGTACTGAATTTTGAAATGTGAAAAAGCTAGATAAGAGAAAGAGAAGTAATGCAAACTTCATAGAGGGATACACAGCACAGCATATGATTCCTTCTGTTATGAGAATTAAATTTGACATGACTCTTGTCTTTTGCCTGAAGTGGAGAAGTGCAGAGGGAGAGATTAAAAATTGTTGTGTTGTATTTCTCAGATTCTGCATGGGTCTCTTCATAGGGCTGATCATATGATGTGGTAGCAGGCTTTCTCCAGAAAAGTGGTTCTAGAGAGGGAGGGACAGAAAAGAAAAAGACAGACAGAAAGTAAGACTAAGATGAGAGACAGAGTAAGATTATAATATAATTTAAGTAGTAACATCCCATCACTTCTGCAATATTCTGTTCACTAGAAATAAGTCAACAAGTCTAGCTCACCCTCAAGGGGAGGGGAATTATACTGCACTTATGTGACATATCTTTAAAACCACTACAGTACTCAGCTTTTAACTGTGTGTGTGTGTGTGTGTGTGTGTGTGTGTGTGTGTGTGTGTCTATATGTCTGTGTGTGTGTTTCTGTGTGTATATGTGGTGGAGTAGGGAAAGGAAATCCTAATCTGTTTTTATCTACATTTATATCTACCTCTATTTAAAAAAATAAAATTGATTTTTAAAACTCTGACATTCATGTCCATTCTTAGTGTTCAATACTGTTAATGCTACTAATGCTAACAGATAATGAGAATCAATTATGTTTTATTTTTAGAACTATGCCACATATTCAAATGTATATTATATATTATATATATTATATACATTTATTATTGAATATATATAAATAAAGCTAAAATACGTATAAAAGACAAAAAATATATGTCCCTGAGTTTGAATTAATTAATATTATTAATTAATATTTGAATTAAGTTAATAAAGATGGCTATCCTAAAACAAGCTTTTAAAGAAGTACCTCAAAGGTATCAGTTTTCAAAGAGGTATCCAGTTTTTAATTAATGGCTGAAAATCCATGTGCCTTAAGAATAGCAACTCAGTTTAATCACTGGTTCAGCAGAAATGTCATGCAAGGAAATGGAAAGGAGTCTAAGCTTTGCAACACAATGTCCTCAAGAGTCTTACCATAGAGGAGAATGGGTAACTCAGGACTATCTGCCATACAAAGCTTTAAATGGGTTTGATAGGAATGTTTTAGACATTGTGCGGTAAGATAGAAAATAGGAAAGCATCACTTTGTCCCATGAATCTGGAAAGTTATCATGGAGTAGATGGCATTTAAGATCAACTTGCAAGAATGAAAAGAAAGTCTATAAGGCAAAGATTGCTGGATATTGTGGGAGTCAAGTCATTTCCAGAAAAAAAAGTAACAGAAACAAAACACGAGAAATACATGCATTTTTACAGAAATTTGGGGAATACAGAGGGTTTGAAGTCTGAAGCATTCTTGGATGCTTGTGGGTATTCAAGCTGAAAGGCAAATTAGCTGGGAAATTTAAAGTTTAACCGTAACAGAAGTATATTTAGTTTTTGAACAAAGAAAATACAGAGAGCTAGTCACATGAGAATTCGTTAGGAGAGTTTTACTTCTTTCATATGTACTTGTTTCCCGACTGCAATGCTCTAAAGTGAGGATAATATCTACTCTAGTCATAATATTGATCTTTATTATTTGAAAGAAAAGTTATTGTGCATAATATGCCATTTTGTGTATATTTTGTGTATGTTATTCTAGATTTTTAAATGAATTTTGGAAAGTTTTTTACTCTTTTCAACAAAAATTACTTAGTACTACATAGAAAAAATATAAATAACGAAGAATTTTTCTCATTTAAAAAATGTCTTTCTTGATCTAACTCGGTTTTGGTTGTTAATAGTCACAGAATGAATTAAGAAACATAAAGTCAAGGTTGCCAGTACTGTTTTCCTATTTGAGTATATTTTTCCATGATACAAACATAGTGGATAAAAGTCAAGAATGTTTGGTTTACAACAATAAACAAAACAACATTTATGAAAAATTTTCAGAAAATATTTGTGAAGGATTTTTTTTCTTGGTTTTCTCAGGAATATCAAAGTATACAGCTTAACTTTCTTTCTTACATGGTCATGTAGTTTTCTATATTACTCCAAGTATCAGTATTTCAATTAAATGAATGGAGATGGATGAAGTGTTAACTTCCAGGTGTTATCTCTGTTATGGAGGAAAATGTGCCTTGATTTACCCTATGATTCAGTCAAATATGAGCAATAATCACTGTCTAATTATAAGAAACATTTGATAGCATCATGATTTCTATCTTTTTAAAGAACACTGGATCTATAAATATCATACGTGGAAAATTTTCCTTGTAATATATACAATATTCAAAATGATATGAGAACAATAAAGAAATATATAAGTGAAAAAAACCCATATGATTATCACCCAAATAAAAGACCATTTTTATGTTTGTGTCTTCTTTATGTCATTGTCACCTTCTGCTCTTTCCTTATCCTTTATGGTTGAATCAATCACCCAGTCCTAAAGATTTTATCCCTTTAATATTGCACATATTTATCCTCTTCTTTCTGAACCCATGTCTAGGCCATGTCAGGCAGAGTTAACATTGTCGATGGGATTCCTCACCTAATTCAGTATTTTGCAACCAGTGTTGTCTGCAGACCTTGCTCTGTTATGAGGGATAATAAATCTTTCCCCCTAAAGTAAGACTTTCCTTTATCTTCCTAAAAATCTTAAAATGGCTCCCCATTTCCCTCAGGAAAAAGTCTAGATTCTTTAACCAGAGCACATAAGGCTCACCAAAATCCCAGCTGGCCCTGCTCATCTGGTATACTGTGTAAGAGATGTCCCATCTCATGCCAGTCCTTACCATGTGATTTTAGCACCAGCCATACTCTGCCACTTGCAATTCCCCGAATTCCCCATGGTCTCTTTCTTCCAAATGGATCTTGCCATATAGCAGTCCTTCTTTGTGGGTGACTTTCCTCTGCCCTCTCCAGGTTCTTCCTCAAGGCTCCTCCAGTTATCCACTTGTTCTTCATCTGGCTGGTACTGTAATGTAATTCCTAGTGATATTACAGGACTTTGCTTAAATGTCATTTTCCCTAGAAAGCCTTTCTTCATCCTCCAATGGGGATCAGGGGAGTGCTTTCAAACCACCTCTTGCACATCACTATAGTGGCTCCTTTCACTTTTTACTTGTCTGTCATTCCAACTGTCTTGAAGTGTCTTATTTCTTATTGTATCCCCACCAACTACTGCTAGGGCTAGTTAAGGTACTCAGGAAAATTTTAAAAATTTGTGTTGGCTCCCTCCCAGGGAAACTGAGGTACATGCAAGCACTGTTGACCATGAATCAGCTGAAGAGAATAGGGGTTTGGTGACCTTAATCTGATACTGGAGAGCCAGGATGGGTGTCTATTCCAAGGAACTAGGGAGAAGGTGAGAAGGGAGCAGATTTACAGAATATCCATCTCAGATTGTTTCTAAAGTTTGGAATGATTGCTTTCCAGAACAACAAAATACTCTTTCTGAATTCACTGATTCCTGTTGTGAAAACTATTTTCAGGCTGCCTTGATTCCACTGTGCCAGAGGCCATCAGGGACCCTGCAACGGGCCAGATGCATTTTGTGCCAAGAATATGTGCCTGAGGAAAAAAAATGATTTTAGTGCTCATACAATTTTGTATTCTGTAAAGGACGCTATTAAAAAATTACAGATCAGCATTAAGTTTTCTCACAGTTGGATTTTTTTTCCTGGTCCATTATGGACTTTTTTTTGATTGTGTATATGACACATCTTCAGTTCATGATCTTCTGTTCTGACAGTTGAAGAGCTGTAACCAAGATTATAATGTGGCAGAACATGGTAGGTGCAGGGGAGTAATATTTTTAGAGTTTCTTAGAAACAAAAGCCTCATTTTTATGCTGATAACCTAAAAGACAAAGAGGAGAGAGGAGACACATATAGCATAGATATCATATGAAGTGGATTGATAACATATCCCGTTGTATATTTGTAACAGCTCCAGATACCTTACCCCCATATAAATATTTTTAATAATAATGATACTAAACAGAAGACTAATTCTCCCTTATTATAGAAGGAAATACTGAAAGAGTGAAACTAGTTTTATTTCCTTGTTGATTCAGCCTTTGAGTTCTGCATAGGTCATTCTTATATAATAAAATGTGGAGAACTACCCCCCCAACCATACAAATCAGAATATACTGGATATATGCAGAAATATCTCTGGAAAGAAAAATTTCATACTCAGATAAAACTTGATTTGAATCTTGACTTAGCTACTTGCTAACATATGCCCAAGCTAACCTCTTTGCCTTCATTTCTTTGCTTGTCAGATGTCAATAACTACACTTCCTTCTCAAGGATGTTGGGAGGATAACATGAGATTATGTATGTAGGAGGCCTTGTACTGCATGCAGCCCATAATAGGCACAGTAGGCATAAGACAGACCAGTTATCTTTTTTTTTTTTCCAAGATCATTCCTAAGTTTCAGACTTTGTTATTGCAAACAATTTCTAAACATGTATAAAGCTTGGTGCTTTATACAGACGGGATAGCCTCTTAGAATAGCAATCAAAACATTTTATTTATACAAAGTAAAGGGGAGAATTCAACAGAGCTGCTAATAATCTAAGTAAAAATTGGAAATATTGGTCCTTCAGAGAAAAATTTTAACTTTAATTCAGAAGTTTATCATCTTGATTTTTTTTTTTAGAAAAACAGATAGTAACTGTGATCACATCATGAAATTTACTTTCATTATAAGGATACACATTTCAGTTGACCTATGAACCAAAATCTAATCAATAGTTGAAGCACGTGGATTCGTTTCTGGGAGAACTTCAGACTGGTGAATACATCGAGATTCGTGCATTTCCCTGAGTGATTGATGAAGCTGCCGCTTATGGGCAGAGACACATATGATTGTGTGGAGGCACAAATGTCAGTCAATAACAGAATTATCAAAACTCAACAGAAATTACTTCATAAAAACATAAGTAACAACTGAAAAGGAAGCTCAGCTCCTAGTCAGCCATCTCCTTATTAATATGATCAAAACAGATCATCTGCAGTGACAGAATATATACTCCTACAACCCCCCTGGAAGCACAAAGGAGGTATGTGGAACCTAGCTACCCAGAGTTATAAATGGCTCCAGCAGCAGAATCCAATGCCTCTGAATCCCAGAGACAAAACAGAAAAAGCAGTCACAACACGAGGAAGCACAGAAATCTTTTTAAAAACAATAAACACACAAAAGATGTGTATGTGGAGAGTGGATGTATTCTTAATCCAATATAATAGACTCACAAAAAGTACCTACCATGTTTAGGGTGTTGCCAGGTTCTAGACACCAAGAAAAATACAACAGGAAACAAAAATAGCCCTTACCCTCCAATTAAATGATATGATAATAAAAAACTTTTTTTATTAATGACTTCTCTACTGTCTTGATCATTTTGTTGAAAGCTTTTTTTTCCAGCTAGTAGAAAAAGTGATTGTCTGTTTGATAAAGAAAAACAGACTAGAAAATTATGTGAACCCCTTTCCCTGCCCCACAAGGTTTAATGAAAAATAATCAGATCTTCAGCCTCTTTGCAAAGAGAGGAGTACGGTGTAGAATTGGCCTGTGGCCATAGGAAAAGTCTTCCATAGAGAAGGGACTGTTTTCCTTCCTTTAATTCTTACTTTCCTCTTCCTTTTATATGTTCTCATGCAAATCAGAGGCACAATTAAAGCTCAATAAGCTGATGTCAGTCAAAGGGTAATTCTTTCAAGTTACTCCTTTTAGACCAAGTGCTATGTAGAGTCTATTTTATGCAGCCTAAGAGACATTTTATGGATGAGTCTTAAAAAATTAGCAGGTAGAAAGCAGTAATAAAAGTCTCCTACTTCAATTTCAAGCTAAATTCTTGGCATCCCTTTCTCTTTTGTTCCCAGAAAGTTATGAGAATTTTTTGAGGAATAGTTAGGATACAAATTTACTACGAGTTTACCACTCCTTAACTGTGATTCCAAAATCCAACTTCTGGAAACCAAATATTTTTGTTTTGTTCTTGTTGTCATTTGGTAAACTTAACACCAAAATCTTATTTGGTAACAAAACTATTTTAATAGTAAGGCTTTTGCTATAAAAATATCACTATGATTATTATAGGGTACTGTATAGACCCTGCGGTGGATATTATCTAAATGTATGTTGTCTGCTGAGTATTACCTCTCTAGATTCTGAAGAATTCTGACCTTTGAAATACATCTGGTCCCAAAAGTTTCAATAAAAGATTGAATTAAGATGGCTATATCGTTGTATATGATGTGATAATAGATCTTCTCATAATTTTTTCAGACCACCAGATTGTATTACCTAACTTTTAAAAAACAAAGCAAAGAAAAACAAAAAAACCCTATCAATTCTTTGAAAAGTGTACTGCCTTTCAAAGAACAGTCAAATCATATCAGGCACAGACAAGTGAAAATTGACCCCTAGTGCTCTGGGGAAAATGTGGATGGATTTATTAGCCCTTCAAAAATGACACTCTTATGAGACAGCTAATTATGCTTGTAGCAGTGTACTGGCATGAAATGAATTAAGAATGCTTTCACTTGTAGGCTTAATATACGATGAGAAATCAGGACTTGTCTCTTCTAAGTTGCAGATGGTTTAAATGGTTTTGAGAATAATCAACTGATTTAAACAATAATTCCTTTCTATATTGATATAGAATGTGATTGTTTCTTATCTCTTGATAAGGTTTTCATCTTCTGTCATTTTCTGTAGTAGTTTTTCTAGTTGCAGCCTATGTCTTCTTTGGAGGTAAAGAATATGACTTCAAAATTGTGTCTTATATATAGCAAGTCTCTTTAATCAAATTACAGTTAAGAAAAAGCCATAATTACACACCTCACTGTCAGGCTGCATTTTGAGCAGATGTTAAAGCTAACTGCCAAGTCTAGCTGCCCCTTTGAAAATAAGTTTAGATAGGAAGGAAGTTAAGGCCTCAACCCAAGGTCCTGTCAGGTCTCACCTGCCCTCTTATCACCACCACTTGGTGCTCCAAATTAAAGTTAGAACACAGTCTTGTCTTTAGACCAGTTTATGAATTGATATCAATGTCCCTCCAATTCACTGAGATCAGATATTGTATAATCCATTCAGGGGTCTTTAAAACCACAGAACCGGAAGGAAAAAAAAAAACAAAAACACATTTGCTACTTGGGGTCACTTAGAACTGAAAGTCTCAAGAAGGCCTAAAACTTCAGTAGAAGTTGCATCCCCCAGGGGGTTCTTGGCTGAGCTGAGATGTTGAAGCTCAGTTTGTTGCTTGAACCATGCTTTTTGATCTAAGACCCTGTCTTCTCCTCTTGCCTATTGATTTGCATCTTTTATTACACTCAATATCTCATACCCATCTTTCCTTTTTACACATAATCCAATGTAATTCTTTTGAATAGAGATAGCTAATATTTTTTGAGCATTTACTACATGTCAGCCACAAAATATACATTATCTCAATCTTTTAGACCAACAGTACCGAGTAAGTCTCACAGTCGAGCACTTGATACATGGCAAGTACTCATTCTAGTTTCCTCCCCTTCTCTCTTCATCTTTCCTAGTAGATTATTTGTCTCATCTCAACTGAGATTCCTTCATCTGGCACAGCAGATATTTAAGGAGTACTGCATCTATGCAAATCCTCTTGAAAGCACAAGTCAAGAGCAAGCAATTTGTTGGGAGAAATGCCCATGGTGGGTAAGGGGATGAGGGAGCAGGAGCAGTGGGAAGGATTTTCAGGCTACAATGCAGGTCTGACACCTATGAGAGGAGGAGGAGATGGAAGTTGGGCAGGAAGAGCCTCAGCAGTTTTGAGTAGGTCAGTGGGATACCCCAAAGCAAAGACTGCTCATAAGAGGAGTTCCCCATATCTCCACCGAGCACAGTCTTTAGCAGGGAGTATCCTGGAGAGAATGCAGCTTCAGCATAAACACTGAAGATCTCCAAGGTATGGCAGTTGGAGACTGCCAGAGAAGCACATTCTTATGGCAGTTTCTCTCTGCGGCACCTCCATGGCAGCCACAGTACCTGTGATATATCAGAATATGATTTGAAAAACATGGGCAAAAGTTCAAGAATCCTTGAAAATTCACCTTTAAAAATTCATATCACTGGGAAGGGAACGATCTAAAGCTCATGTTATTAAATGACTTATCAGAGGGTAGTTTAAAGCTTTCTAAGAGTAAAGGGATGAGACCCAGAATTTTTCTGAGCTGAATGAAGGTGAGAAATTCTGAGACAAAGAGATGATGATGCACCAAAACCCAATCACCTAGATTTAGCCCTGCCATATTTTGTGATATATTGATTCTCAAAATTGTGTCCCTGATGCATGTCATATCATATAGTAGATTTGATTTATATATATATATATACATATGTGTATATATATATATACATATGTATATATATATATATTCTACTTTGCTTTGGTTCAGAAAGGTTTACAGGACCTCCTTCTTCATCATAGGAAACTCATAATTCAGATGAGTCCTCATTTCTGATAAGAGCTTTATATTGAAGCTAAACATGACAGTCCTAGAATGTTCTGGAAATAGTCTGGGACCCTAGATAGTATGAAAAGAAAGGAAACATTCCTTCCTCCCTAGACTCAAATACGCTAATAAGAATAATAAGCATTGTTAAGCAAACACTGAGCACTCAAGGGGGAGCCTTGAAGAGCACATTAGTTTTTAACAGGGTGCTGCAAAGGCTCCCTCTCTGATCAGAAGGAATAAAACCTTTCCTCTGCTTTTTTCTAGGCGTCTACTTGGTGTTTCTGCATTTTCATTATTAGAATTATTTTCTTCATTTCATTAAGAAACTAAGTCATGACCTAGGAGCAAAGCAGCTGATTTTTGTCCCTACATTTTTAAATGGAAAGATTCGAGAATCACGTAAAATGTCAGGATACACATAACAGAGTAAGCATAATTTCGTGTACTCTATATCTTCCCACATGATCTTTTTTGAGGCCAGATAACAAGAGAAGGGGAGAGTGGGCATGACAGAATTACTTCACCTAGGGAACAAAGAGGAAAAACTGGTTCTTTTTTCCTCACCCAGTGCTAGATGAACCAGTGAACACAGATTTAGCTTGTTCTGGGGTAGAACCTGAACCCAATTTTCCTATCTAAGTTATACTATGAGTTAATGGTCAAGCCTATCATCCAACATGGAATTTTATCCTCTATGAGGATAGGAAAAATATTATTCAGAATCAAGTACAAACACTCATATTAGTTCCTTCTAGTTCAATCACTAAACTGTTAGCAGAGGGCCTCTTCAGAGCACAATGAAAATTATCACTGTAACCTTCCAGGTACAGAATTCTTTATCTGTTGCCATGGCGAAGAAAAATCTACGTCTCTGATTAAAATGAATGTTTTTGTAAGAAATAATCAAGGTCCCGATCAGGGTTTCATCACTGTCTTGTAGTCTTATTTCATTTTCCCTATTACCCCAAGCCTACTTTTAAGTGCCTACTTAAAATTTGCTTTTTGCTGTTCATGTAATAACAGAATTAATTTTGTTCCATCTGTTTCTTGATTTTTTTCAGTAATATAAATGTACTTTAATCATTCTAAATATTTGAATGTTCTGATTTCAGTGATTAAAAAAATAGAGTGATGGGTAGTGAGACTATAACTTTTATTTGTTTCCTCTGTAATCTAAAGTGTGAAATGTTGAAAGCAACATTAGCCAGGTGTGGTGACTCAAAACCGTAATCCCAGCACTTTGGGAGGCCAAGGTGAAGGGATTGCCTGAACCCATGGGTTCAAGAACAACTTGGGCAACTTGGCAAAACCTCATCTCGATAATAAAAAAAATCAAAAAAATTAGCCAGGCGTGGTAGCTCATGTCTGTACTTCCCGCTACTTAGAAGCCTGAGACGGAAGGATCTTCGGAGCCTAGCAGGTCAATGCTGGGGTGGCCATGAGCGTGTCACTGCACTCCAGCCTGGGCGACAGAATGAGACTCCAACTCAAAAAGAAGAGAAAACAACATTAATGTTTATGAGTGTTTGATTCAATATAAAACACAGAAAACCTTTCTTAAATAAGAAAGAGTAATGTACAATTATTAATGAGATATCTGGCAGCCTAGAGATATTCATTCCAGTAGAGACTTTGATAAATCTTTACCTGAAGGCCATAAACATTTCTGAGAAAAACCTTCTGAGGTTCATATGATTTAAATCTCTTGCTAGGAAAAAAAAAAATGCAGTATAAAAATTATGCTGCCTTTTTGCTACTCTCAGCTTAAATAGAAATTCAGCTGCAATTTAGATGATGTTTCCTTTCCTTTTTTAATTGCTGGTTTTCAGCCCTGAAAAGCTTTTTTTTTTTTTTTCTAGCACTGCCCTTAAGGGTGCAGTTTTATAATCAAGAGCATTTGCCCCTGCTAGTCTCCTGAGAGTGGAGCCTGCAGCTTCTCTCCAGATATCTTTAACACCAACCTAGGAAGGATTAAGAAGCTTTTTGTGTTTTAAACATCTTTTGATAGGAGGCAGCAGGAAAAGGACACCTGTATTCTAGTCTAGCCTAGGACAGCTGTGTCTCTTTAATTTATCTGGACCTCATTTTGGAAATGAGGAACATGGATTCAATGTTTCCTTCTAGCCCTATACTGCACTGTTGCTGGTTGACTTGCTGAATGCCTGAGAAATTTGGATACCATGGCTTTCTCATACTGAATTTTGCTTTCCAGTTCAACATTCTATATATATCCTCTTATTGCGATTGAATGAATAATCTTTCTCCCACACTAACTTGAGACTTGTAGTTATATACATTTAATGGAGAAATGAGTGTTCTCTAATTAGCAAACCTTATCTGTGCTTAGTGTTTGACTCCAGTCTCATTTGCACTTTGTTTTGTGTGTGTTAATGTAAGATAAGAGTTTGATGAATGGATGCATTTTAATTTATAGAACTGCAAAAGGTTATATTATTTCCTTCTTTCAGGTACTTTGCACAATTATGGTTACAAAGGAAGACCCAGTAAATAATATAGGTACTAATCCACATATTTTGTTCTTTCTCTTAATAACAAGTCCATCCTCTTTTCAGCAAACTAAAGTACCTCTTTTTGAAACTTCTCAGATTGTGCTACTGCAAAACTCACCACTATTGAGTTAAATATGTAGGTAGAAAAGGAGTCAACTGAATTATGTTGTCCTCATGAATGCAAAGGGGCTCTCTCTGTTTCATATGTGTATAACACACACAAATTATATATAGTGTATGTATTTGCACATATTTTTGCAATTTATATTCTATAAATGTTCAAGCTTTCAAGTTAAATAAATATAAATTAAATTGACACTAAAATATATTTTTATTAATAAAATGTTTAAAATGATAATACCCATTGTTCAAAAACCCAGGGGAATAAAGATTCCTAAACATGATAATGGAACTTTAGATTAGTACTACCTGTAAAAGGACAGATTTAGAGACATGTAGCTTACATTTTCAATTGCATGTATTATTTCATCTAGTAACTCCATTTCTAGAACTTTACCTAAGGAAATAATTTAGTATGTTTACAATGAATGTTCACTATATAATTGTTTATAATAAGAAAAATTA
Organism: Carlito syrichta; assembly: GCF_000164805.1. Lineage (NCBI taxonomy): Eukaryota > Metazoa > Chordata > Mammalia > Primates > Tarsiidae > Carlito > Carlito syrichta. Next base: position 29,368 of record NW_007258486.1, on the reverse strand, counting down.
GAAACTATTGAAATATCCAACAATATAGGCATGAATAAATAAATTATGAGTACAATAAAATATACTGTTTGGCTATTAAAAATTATATACAATAAAATGGACATGGAAAGATGTATGTATTTTTAAGTGCAAATAGCTGACTAAATATGTACATGTCATTATTTTTGGAAAATAAACAATATGTTATGGGTATTTCAATAGTTTTATTGAGTTATAATTTACATGTCACACAATTCACCAATTTTAAGTATAGAATTAAGCAATTTTTAGTAAATGTATAGAGTTTGTGCAGTCACGCCACAGTCCAGTTTTAGAACAATTATTATATTTTAAATATTTTATGTTGCCAGTCTGTATTTTCTAATTTATAATGCGCACATTGTTACTTTAAAAGTGAAAGTCAAACTGCTGGGTGGGGTGGCATGTGCCTGTAGTCCCAGTGAATCAGGCAGAAGGAACACTTATGGTTAGGAGTTTGAGACCAGCCAGGCAACAAAGTAAGACTCTGTCTCTACAAAAAAATAGAAAAAATAGCCATGTGTGGTGGCATGCACCTGTAGTCCCAGTTACTAAGGAGGCTGAAGCAGGAGGATCCAATTTAACCCAGGAGTTCAAGGCTGTGGTGAGCCATGATAATGCCACTGCACTCCAGCCCAGGTGACAATCAATCAATAAAAGGAAGGTTATTTTTATTTTTAATTTAATGTTTTAATATACCTTTATCTACAGAAAAACATGTCATATATTTTCAGTCACTTTAGTCTGTAATTATAGATTTCTTATACTAAAATCAGTAGTTTTTAAAAGTAGTTACTAAAAACAATTGGTTTTCATTTGTTAATTGTTTCTTTATGGATCCATTACTCACTCATGAACAAAATATCAAAAGTTGCTATTAACTATATGACCTTAGATAAGCTACTTTGTCTCTTGTGACAGATTTGTGAGACTCAAAGAAATCATAGAAAATACTAAGCAACTTCTGTTTGCAGCAATTTTGGGGAACAGATTTTTTGAATAATTCTCTTGCTGAAACAAACTAAAAATAATAGAATATATTTTTTAAATTCCTGAATGTATCCAAGTCCTGGCAAGAAAGTAAAGACTCCTCAGAGGCCAAAATCCAAGTGAAAGAAGGAACTCAAAGAAATAAGCAGTTCAGAGAAGCTGACTTTAACTCAAGGAACAAGCAGTGTTTTTTTCATGAATTTGGGTGCTCTGGTGTTTGATGCATATATTTAAGATATTTAAATCTTGTTGAATTGTACTCTTTATCATTATATAATGCCCTTCTTTGTCTTTTTTTAATTTTTACTTATTTATTTATTACTCTTTATGGTTTAGAGCTGAGCTATCTGGTAGGAGGATGGCCACTTCTCTTGTTTTTGTTTTTCATTTGCATTTTACCACCCATTTACTTTGTATCTGTGACTGTATTTGGCCAGTAGTTGGTTCTCTTGTAGGCAGCATGTGGTTGGGTCTTGTTTTTTATCCTGCTTGTCACTTTGATTTTAAGTGGGGAATTTAGACTATTTATGTTCAGGGTAAATATTGTAATATGAGGTTTTGTTTCTGCCATAGTGTTGTAAGCTAGTTGACTTGGGGATTTAAAAGTTCAGTTACTTCACAGGTTCTGTTTCCAAGTTTAAACTCCTTTGAGTGTCTCTTGTAGAGACAATTTAGTGACAACAAATTCCCTTAGTATTTGTTGGGGAAGGACTTTATTTCTTCTTCATTTATGAAGCTTAGTTTGACTGGAAATAAGATTCTTAACTAGCATGTTTTTTTTTTCTTTAAGGAAGTTAAAAATAGGCCTCCATTCTATTCTGGCTAGTAGGATTTATGCTTAGAAGTCTGCTGTTAGCCTTTTTAAAAACATTTTTTTAAAGATGTGGGGTACAATTCAGGATTAGGTAACTAAGTGGTCATTTTACAATTAAAGTTTGGGCCTCCCTTTGGTCCCCTCTTCACCTGGATTGAGATCAGGTAAACTTATTGATGTTATGTGCCTCCCTTTCCTCCCTTAGCAGTTTCTGGCTACTGCCAAACCCTTTCTTATAGTATTATGATAGGTATTCGGGGTCTGCTTATGAGTGATGCTGTTAATCTTATGTCCTTTCCTTTATAAGTAATTTGGTGCTTCTTTCTTGCTGCTCTTAGGATATTTTCTTTCACATCGAGTTTGGAGAATCTGACAATTATATGCCTTGGTGAGGTTGTACTTGCAATGTATCTTTCAGAAGTTTCTTGTATCTGGAGATCTAGGTTTCTCTCAAGACTAGAGAAGTTTTCTTTAATTATTAAATATTTCCTCAAATATATTTTCCATACTTTTTTACTTTAACGTCTTCTCTCTCTGGAATGCCTATGATTTGTAGATTTGGTTGTTTTACATAATCCTATATTTCTCATAGGTTTTGCTCATTCTTAATTCTTTTTTCTTTATTTCTGTCATACTGGGTTAGTTCAAAGGACTTATCTTCAATCTCTGAGATTATTTCTTCCACTTGGTCTAGCCTATGCTAAACCTTTATACCATGTTTTGTATCTCCACCACTGAGTTTTTTGGGTTTTTTTGAGTTGGAGTCTCAATCTGTTGCCCAGGCTGGAGTGCAGTGGCACACTCATGGCCACCCCAGCATCAACCTGCTGGGATCTGGCGATCCTTTCGCCTCAGTTTTCCAAGTAACTGGAACTACAGGCATATGCTACCATGCCTGGCTAATATTTTATTTTTTAGTGTAGAGACGAGGTCTTGCCAAGTTGCCTGGGCTGGTCTCGAACCTGTGGGCTCAGTTAATCCACTCACTTTGGTCAACCAGGGTTTTTTAGTTCTGTGTTTTTTTAAAGTTGTCAATATTTTCTTTCACTTCCTGAATTGCTCTGCTAACTTCTTAGTGTTCATTATCAGCTTTTCCTTGCATCTCATTGAGCTTCTTTATCATCAATATTCTGAATTCATTTTCTGACATCAGGGACTTCATTTTGGTTAAGGTCTATTGTTGAAGAATTGGTGTGCCTCTCTGGAGAGGTAACACTTTTTCATGGTTTCAGAGTTGTTTCCCCGTTCTTTCTCATCTGGATGAACTATGGTGGATAATCTGCCTGAGTCCCTTTGATATAGATAGCTTGTGCATGTAGGCTTTGCCAAGTGTTAGTTGTAATAATGGATGTAGTAGGGGTGTGGGCTGGCTCACTGCCTCCTGTGAGGCTGGGGTGGCAGGGGTCTTGGGAGGCTTAACTTGCTCTTCAGTGGTGTTTGTTGGTGTTAGCAAATTACCTGCTATGTTGTGTCATTCAACCTCCAAGCCAGCAGATGGTGTCTATGGGTAAGAGCTGGCTAGTGTGGACGTGGATGGGTATTTACTTGATCCTTCTTTAATGGAAGAAGCTCTCTGTTGTCTCAGAAATGAGATGATCTGTGGAGTGCACTATGGTCTGAGCTCCCAATTCAACCCTAGAAAGGGGAGAACCAAGGTGAGTGGGACCAAACTGAGCAGGCCCACCTATGAGCCCACCAATGGCAGGCACAGGCACCAGCTCCAAGGCAGGGTCTGGTGTGCAACATTTGAGTGCCCAAAGTTGTGTCTCAGTGAGGTGTCGGTGACCTCCACTACCTCAATTTATTTGCACAGGAAGGGAAGAGCAGCCTAAACTAATCTAAGGTACCTAGGGCATTGAGGAGAGAGAGCACCATAGCACCAAGCACGCCACACCTGGGGAGAGAGGTTGCTCAGGCTTCTACTCCAGGTGATTGAGTGTGTTAGGGTATGGAGCACAGGAGGTCTTGTTGCACAGGGAGGACAGAGAGGCTTAGGCTACTAATCCAAGTGTGTAAAATGGGTACACTTTCCTGACAGATCAGAGGAACAGACTGTGGTTCCCCACAGTGACACTTGCAGCCCAATTCTGGGTCATGGTTCTGACCTTGACTTCAGGCCATGCTTCCTGGGAGAAACCATGGGATCACAACTCTCCCGCCACTGTGGCTGCTGATTCAAGTACAGAGGAATGGGATCTCTCCTGCTGGTTTCCTGCCACTTAGACTGTTTTCCCAGTTGTGTAGGAGCGAAGGGCCTTCTTTTTTCTCAGTATTGCTGGGGCACACTACCCCAGCTGGCCCAGAGGGAAACTGGGGCTCTTAGTAGTGGTGCTCACTGAACAGTCCCAGGTTGCAACACTGACATTGGCTATGATACCTGTCGTTCATGAGAGACCTCAGCTTCTGCTCAGGATGCAGGTTATGGAGCATGGGAGTGGGAGCCCCCTGCTAGGCTCCTGTTGTTTAGGCTGCTATTCTAGGTGTTTCTCATACTACTGAGGCCCCTCGCAGCAACTGCCCAGAAACCTTTTTCACAATGAGGGATGCAGATAGGATTTTATAATCCATTTTTTCTTTGTATATGTCCCCCATATATTTTTAAAAACAGAAATGTGGGAGGTCTTTACTTCTAGTAATCCACCTAGGGTGGAGTGTGTGTCTGTGTGTGTGAGTACTTAAGTAGGCTATCTTGGTTTAATTAGCTAATGCCATTAAATTACTTCTACCATGAACTCTTGACTTACTATTGGGGTTTCCATTAAGATTTTAACTAGGCTTCTAAGTCTATTTTGATACCCCTAAAATAAGCCAGGAGACCTTGACACAAACTCAATGCTAAGAAAGCTAAGTCCAGGTTATGACTTCAGGCTATAGCAAGTCTCTTCTTACGTTGCCCAGACGTTTTTTTGAACATGTGTGAGAAATAGTGAGTGCTGCCTTTCAATTCCGAGCAAATGTAAAATAAAGACCACAATGAAGTTAACAGGCACAGGGAGATCATCAATATTCTTTGCTATCAGTCATGGATCATACTAAAATGTAATAAATAGTACATCATATTTCATCAATTCAGAGATACATAATTTTTCTCTTTTTAACATCTATGAAATTGGGATACATTTTGCAATTGGTGGTACCTAAAATGTAATTGGCAGCACTTTTATTCCCTAGTGGGATATAAAATGCCAAATAATAGTGCACCTTAAAATTAATAGCATTTTATATTTGATGAAATACAGTATTTTTTTTATCTTATTGGAAAAAAAATTTCTTAGTTATTCTAAGGAATGTATATTCCCAGGGGTTATTTTTTCCTGAATAAAAGATTGCTGGAATATTTTGGTATGCTATTCATAAGAAGGCCACAAGGGCAAATTAAATTCAGAGTGTCAGTGCTCACATATTTATTATCTACTATTTTCCATAATATTATAACATCCAATTCATAATATTTTAACACCCAATTACTCCTTCTGTCACATAATTTGTTTAGATCAAAGAAAAGGAAAATTTGTCTTTGAAAGCAGAGAGATCAAATATGATGTTTTAAAAAATGTATTTGTCTCTGACAGATTCAGTAACTTAGGCCTATTAACTCAACATATTGTAGGACTGTGGTTAAAATAGAACTAGCCATCTGACACATATACTGTTTAGGAGGAGTTACATTACAAATGACTGCTACTCTTGGAATACCATTTACCTAAACCCTGTCTTCCATCTATTCCACGAGCTTAAAAATGATACTCAGAGAAAAGTGTGTGAGCAATAAGGTGGAAAGTAGCATATTTATGGGGAAGAAATTTTGGTGATATTTATTATCCATCTCAACAAACATAAAATGAGTTCAATGTATGTATGAATATAGTTATGTGCTCTTCATACTGAAAAATGTAACATTTGGGTCTGTGTTACACTCCAGAAAAAAATGCAGGCTAGCCGTTGAGAAGATGGCATATAAGAGGTGATAAAAATTACTAATTTGGAAGTGTTTACAGATTTTCTTATCCTACTGCTTGCCAAAGAGTCCTGTATTTTACAGCCCATATCTGTCTACTCCAAAGCTTCTCAAGATTGGCTCCTAATACATATCTTAACCTTTTCATTGTAAAACAAAATAAAAAGAGAAAGGCCATACAAATGAAATGTAGAACTTAATGATCATAAGGCAAAGACCCTGAAATCACCACCCAGATCATAAAAACAAAACCTACCAGTCACCCTAGAAGCCTTTCCATGTGCTCTGTCCCAATTCTGGTCCTCCCTTCCCCTAAAAATAACTACCGATTCCTCTATTAACAACTTCCGTTTATTTTATTTTGGTTTTATAATACAGATGTTCATTTCTAGAGACTATAGTTTAGTTTTACCCATTTTTATCTCTATTACATCTCTTTTAATGTATAGATTATTCTCCAATCCTTTTTATTTATTTATTTTTACAACTTATCTGTTGCAGAACCCAGAAAGGTGCTCATAATTTAGACCTTGCTGATTGCCTACTCATGGCACAATTAAGCATGTTCTTCTGAACTGTTTTTCCTGAAAATTGTCAACTAAATCCAGAGGCTTCTTTGACAAGACTATACCTGATAGTGATGTTCTCTTTTTATTGATGTTAGTGACCTTTGATGTTCAGTGTCTAGATTAGGGGTCAGCAAACTCCAGGCACTGGCCAAATTCTGCCAGCTATTTATTTTACACATAAACATGTTCTGTGAACACATTCTGATTTATTCATTAAGAATTATCTGTGACTGCTTTCATGTGAACTCTTGTTCACAAAGTCTAAAATATTTGCTACCTAAACTTTTACAAAAACAGTTTGCCTGTACCTGGTCTAGATCATCAGTGTTTATGTTGATGTCTCTCTAGTAATTTTGTTCAGTTGCAGCCCATTTTCCAATAAATTCCTGAAGAAAGGCTTATAGGAACACTATTACCTGAGTTCTTGCATGTTCACAATTTTGCAGAGCCCTTTATGCTTAAAAGTCAGTTTTTCTTGATAGAAAATTCTTGCCTCCATTTTCTTATTTTAAATATCTTAAATATATCACAGTACTTCTGGAATAAAAGTGTTGCTTTGGAAAGCTTGGTAATAATCTAGTATTTGTTTATTACCCTGTCAGTCATTTGCTCTATATGTCTAAATGCCCAAATATTTTTGTTTTGTATTTTACAGTTTTGTAGTTTTACTAAAATACTGTATGTCTTGATGTGTTTGTCCTGAGTTGATAGTCTCATATCGATGGTATGCATTTGATGTTTGCGGGGGGCCAGCCCCTGCAGAGAGATTTAGGGGGTCCCTTGGGAGGTGTGGCGGCATCAGTGATATTCAGGAGAAATAAAGAGAAAGAAAGAGACTGGACTCTGTCTAGTGCAGAAGCCGACTCTATCGGAGGGATAGATATAAAGAGAAAGAAAGAGAAAGAAAGAAAATGGACAACTGTTCAACGGATTGAGCAGAAGCCATTTAATGGGACAAACCGCAAGTCTTTTATCCCAAATTTTCACAGGTCAAATCACAAGACTTTCACGTGAACACAAAGCCAGGTGAATGAGGGGCATTCCCCACCCACCAGGTGTTTCCTCAAGCATGAGGAAGGACAATCCCAATATTATTTCACTGTTCCTTATGCTTGGCTAATGTTCCTCAAAAACAATACAACAATTCTAACATCATAATATTCTAATAATCAATAACTTCTAAAACTTATACATACACAACACCTAATGACTAACTTAAATCCTAATACCTTTCTATTCTGTGCTAATTTTACCTATACTATAAAAACTCTTAATTATAGCTCAAACCAGTTCCTAAAGAATGTGGCCCAGTCCAAAAATCACGCCATTTCCAGGAACAATTGATTATAACCTCTTAACAAAATGGATATTCTAAAATCCTATATATCTATCTTAACTTCTATAAAAGTTTCTAATTCCTAATTTTAATATGTAAAGCTGACTCATCAGCAATAAAGCTTCTAAAATAAAACCCAAATACAAACCGTAAATTGTACTAAAGCCACAACCACAATTAGTAGAAAATGGGAACAATGAAATTTCTAAAGTTAGCTGTATTCCTATTAAACCTCAAAATATCATGTTTGATCATGCTTGAACTAACATAATTCACTGATGTAGCATAACCTATTCTACAATACTTTCTATGAATAAAATAAATTCAATTTCTATAATAAGTAGAAAAAAACCTACACTAATTGTAGCTAAAAACTGGTTTAAAAGAATGCAGCCCAGTGCAAGTTACACGCTGGACCCTTAGGAATGTGGCCCAGTCCAAAGTTTGTGCTGGGTCATTTCTGGTAACTCTAGATAATCATCTATACCATCTAAAGCTGAAGACAACTCTCCGTATGTATATACTAATTCTACAAATATACTTTTAAATCTTATAAAGAAGCTTGTATCATATATAAGGCTCCCGAATGTGACCTGAGTTTGAACCATAATTGATTGAAAGACCAAAACCACAGTCTGTGAGAAACAGGAACAATGGATCCCTAGAGTTAGCCATGCCTGTCATACTCTCGAAGTTTCAAGCTTAGATGATCAAAGTCCCTGCTACTGAGACGTGCCAAACAGCAAAAAAGGGAAAAGGGAATGGGTCATCAGCTCCTGAACTCATCCTAGTAGGTCTCAGTGTCCACAGCCCGCCTGGATCCCTAACGCTCAGGTGTGCCTCCACGGCCGGCTCCCAACAGATGTTTACTATCAAATCTTTTTATTTTAGGAAAACATTCTTAAGTAATAGTTTCTAGTGAAAAGATCTTGTTAGTTTCTGCAATCCTTCTTTAGGAATTCTAATATCAATATATTATATACTCTTTTTGTTGTTATTGCTTTTGTCTAGATGTTCTATCAGTCTTTATGTGAAGATTCTAGGTGTTTCATAAAATATTCCAACAATGTGGTCATCCTTCCCAATTTCCACTGTTATTATTGCTATGGTCTCTACACTTCTATGATAAAGAATAAGAAATGTATGCCGGGCTCGGTGGCTCAGCCTGTATTCCCGCGCCTTTGGAAGACTGAGGTGAGTGGACTGCCTGAGCCCGTGGGTTCGAGACCTGCCTGGGCAGCTAGACTTCATCTCTACAATAAATCAAAAAATCAACCGGGCGTGGTAGCGCATGCCTATAATTCCAGCTACTTGGAAGGTTGAGGAGGAAGGATCGCCGGAGCCCAGCAGGTCGAGGCTGCGGTGGCCGGGAGCAGCCACTGTACTCCATTCTGGGCGACTGAGTGAGACTCCAACT
>NW_007258486.1:3092-20177 GCF_000164805.1 Carlito syrichta | reverse complement strand
CCAAAAAAAAAAAAAAAAAAAAAAAAAAAAAAGAATAAGAAATGGGCCTAGATGAATAAAACCAGATTCATACGGACTTGAGGAAAAGGGGAGAAATCTTAAACAATATACATAAAGATATGGGAAAGAAAGGATAAAATCAGAGAATGAGAAAGAATTTTGAAAATATTCTAGAAAATGAGATGTTCTGTAGGAGCACATGGCTGACAGAACTCAGAGGTGATAAAGGGGAATGCAAGAAGTGTTGTTTAGACTTATAAATTATATCCCATGGACTATCCTTGATGAGGAACAAGTCAAGAATGGAAAAACTTTTTTTATTAATTTTACAGTTGAACTCTCTACATATCAAACTTGACATTCCTCAAAAACTGAATTCCATGGTCACAGCTTCAATATGTATGTACAAGGTATACATTTTTGAAAAAACAAGGTAGCAGATATACAACAGAAAATTTATGTAAAAAGAACTCAGGAAAATTAATATTTGTGGAGAGCCTTCTATACACCAAACAGCAACTATCTATTTACCATAGTGATAATTCTAAGGTGAACTATTTTCACAGCAGACAAACTCAGGTCTTATGAATTCTTAGTCAGTGATCTGCCCTTTACATTTTGTAATATCTTTTCTCCAGTGGGTTAATAGCAATAATGAACCTTGATCAAAAATATAAGCTAGACAACATACTGTGTGCTTTACATTTATTTTTCATTTTAATTCTCACAGCAAACTTATGACTATTCTTATCCACAGTTAAGAAAATAGGGACTTAGAAAGGTTGAATACCTTCAAAAGTTCACATAGCCATCAAATGTTACAAATACAGGTCAGAACTTAAATGTGACTATCTTCAGACTCAAATTCCTAACCACCACACTATGTTATTAGATGGCTATGAATGTGTTCTGGGTCCTCATCAGTAGCTATTAATCTCCAGGTTTGGGTTCTCGGTAATGTCTCCATCCTCATACCCATGTGCATTTTTCTAAAATTCCACTCATTTGAAGAGGATTACTTCTAAGCAGAATGAGAAAATTCTTTAGGCAAAGACATCCAAAGGGTTATATGTTCTTGTTAGGGTCTCCTAGAAGGAGCCAGAGAAAAGAAGTCTACACAAAATAACTCCTTTACAACTCTAGAATGAGCCCTTTACCATGGAATTTGTCAACATAAAGGTCTTAAATAATATAACTTGGCTCTAAAGTATTTTCTGATTTCAAACTACAGCTAATATACAGCTCAGAGCTTTTTCAATTTACTGACTGTTTAATAATATTTTATTCATTTTGATCTCTTGTTTTGCCACCTAAAGTCTCCAAAGATGTATCTGGAATTAACCTCCCTCAATACATTTTTACGACAATTAAGAACAAGTTGTTTTTTGTTTGTTTTTTTTAAGGCTTAAATTTGATGTAGTATTCTCCCAGTTTGAAAAAAAAAAAAAAAGTGCCATTAAAAGAAGAAGGGCATAAATAATGTGCATAAGCCATTTAGTATTTTAAAAGGTAATAGTTTTGGGAAGGGTAGAAAAAAAAGACAATCATCTTTGTAAAGTGGTATTTTTTCCTGTTATAGAAGCTTGCACAGATGCCTTACCAGAATGGTGAGAGTTGCAGGAACTTTGACCAAAAGGCAGTCAGAAGCAGTGCCCCTGCTAAATATAATTGTGTCTGACCTCATAAACAAGAGAACACTGGCACTAGATGTCACTGCTTTGATTGATTTTTTCAAATAGGTCAAATACAAACAGGGAAGACTGATGTTCTGATTTTCCTAATTAACTCAGATGATTCATGGTGGGTTAATAGCTACGATCTCTACTCATATCAACCAGCTTGCTTATTGAGAAATGACTTGACAATTCAGATGCACAGACAGTCCCCTAAGAAACCTGTTTTTCAAAGCATTGTGCTTCTAATGCTAGGATTTTTATTTAAATAAATGCTAGCCCTGTTCCAACTCCACAAAAGGAAATACACAGATTGGAATGTTTACATCTTGGCTTCCCAAAGGCAAAAATGGAAGTATTAATGCTACTTTGTTAACAATTGCCACTTAATAATTCATGTCACTGACAATTATCAATGGCATGAGTTATCTGAATGTTATTGGGATCTGAGAAGTATATTGTTAGCTTTCATTTGCCTGTATCCTTTCTAATAGACATGAAGGACTAATCAGTGTTTGAAAAAAGAGGCAGAATCTGAATATTGAGCGTAGTCTTTCGTTTTGTTTTGTTTTGTTTTGTTTTTCTTTTTCCTGTTTTATTAGATTAGTGGGAGTTCTTTCTGCCAGTCCCTCAAATATGGTTTTTGGTCAAAGGAACAAATACTAGGCCTTTTTGCTCAAAGGTCTTATGCCAAGATATCAATCTTTTGGGGAGTTAGGAATGCAAAGATTTCTTTTTGTACCTTCACAACCAACACATATGTTGAAAATAAAAAGGGCCAGGCTTTGACATTTTCCAGCTTGTTATCTATTTAATTTTCCATCTGCTTCTTTTGCCACTGCCTTCCAAAGGAACATCTGCTGCCTATCTGAGAAAAGGGAAGGAAGATTGGGTTAATGCCACCTGAGTCTGTAGTCCCAAATCTTGAGTCCAGAATAAAGGAAAGGAGGAAGACTAACAAATGGTCCAGAAAATAAAATGAGGACAAACAGTCTGTTAAGAACAAAGCTTTGTTTTCCTTTATTGCAGATCCCACATTACTGGGCAAGCTGGACAGCTGGGTCTATCGCCAGCAGGGCTAGATGCAGGGGGAGGCAGCTGGTGACTGGCTGGCGGCAAGAGCAGTTTCCAGAGCTTAGGCACTCCCTCCGGTGCCTAACTCTCCATGTGGTACCCTGTTTCTCATACATTCTTTAAGCATTGATGGAACAACTGCTAAGAGCCAAGCTTTGTTCTGGGCATTCTGGAGAAAAAGATGAATAAGACACAATCTAAAAGAGTGGGTCTAACATGGGGCAGCTAGACAAGTCCACCACAGATTACAATATAAGATGAAAAATTCTATATTCTAGGTAGGGAAAAAGTGTTACAGGAATACACAGAAGAGAAAGGAAGTGTGCCTAATCCTGTGAAGAGAAGTGATGATTCTGAGATAGGAATTCAGCAGGACTAGTTTCCTAAGATAAGCAACAAAGTTAATTTCTCAGGACTAGTGGCTGAGACAGTTTCTCTAGACAAGTGAATACTCTGGTTTTCTACAGAAAACCCCACAGAGAAAAATAGGATGCAGTTAAGAACCAGTTAGAGCCAAGATGGCAACAAGTTTGCTGGTGTCCTGACCTTGTCCCTCATTATATGCTCATTATAATACATTAACATGCTAAATGGCACACCCTTCAGCTCCATGAAAGTTCCAATCCTGACCATTTATAATAGCAAATTGGGAGGCCCCTAATTCTTAGAACTCTCCACCTCTTTCCTGGGAAATGCACGAATAATCCACCCCTTGCTTAGCATATAATCAAGAGAAAACTATAATAATAAAACTCCAGGGCAACCCCCTGGGGTCTCCTCCCACTCTGGGAGATTTTCTGTCCTCTCATTAAATCCTACTTTCAAATAATAATAATAATACTCCAGCAATATACAGCTGCTGCTCTTTCTATATATGGACCAGCCCAGGCTGCTCTACCTATGAAGTTATCTGCTCTCTGTTATTTCAATAAAGCTGCTTTAATTTTCCAACTGAAACTCCAGCAATGTGCAAGGGCCACTCTTCCTACAGTGCAGGCATCTTTCTGTTCCTCTTTCCTTTTAATAAAGTTTTACTTTACTTTGGTGGCTCACTCTTGAATTCTTTTCTGTGCCAAGCCAAGGACCCACTTGGTCTCTTGGGCTGGACCCTATCTTTGGGGCTCTCCCATCCTGTGTCAATTCCGGGGATGAGTGGTTGTACAGAGACAGTGCCATGTTGAATCTAGAAGGATAAGTAGGAATATTAAAAAAAGAAGTTCTTTTGTCTTCCTATCACTAAGGAGCAGCACATAACAGCAACCTTCATAATTGACTCAAAAAACATAATCCTTAACCTTAGACCCACCCACCACCCTTTTCAATGTTAAGGCATCAACATTTATTTCAAATATATCAACCAACTGAATTGTGCCACTTTTTAATGTTATCTAGAGAGTCACTAGTAGGATTAGTAAACTCTCATCAAAGAGACAGAGAAGTGTCGGCATAATAATAATTTCCTGATTTGCTATGATGGAGTAGGCAGTTGTCTGATTTTAACTTTCCTAAATTGTCTAACTTTAACATCATCAAGATCCTTATATATAAGACCACAATAGTGAATGCAATAAATTCCTGGGGTTAGGAATTTACTGCAAACAATCAGGAATTGAATGAGTATCTATTCTGGCATGAGGATTACAGAACTATAAGACATGAGCTTTGTGTCTAATAAGCTAAGACCTTGTTGCGATTACCAGAGTTTAAATTGGCTAACTAAAACTTAAAATAAATATCCTTTCCATAGTTTTAGCATGAAAAATACTCAATATTTAAATGAAAAAAAGAATAAGGCCAATAGTATGCTTCATTGCTCAGCAAATGTATACTTTCTTCATTTTTCAAAGCTGTCTACAAATAAAAAACTTTTTATCATTTGCTTTAGATTAGTAATAATGTATACTGAGATGCAAATATAGCTGGCATGATCTCTGACTGAAATTATATTTTGTCTTCATTTTAATAAATTTTATTTTAAAAATATGTGTTGATGAAATGGAAGTAACTATGGGAAATGAATCAAACACACCTTTTTTTCTATCATCACATTTTCTTTCCATCTCAAAGAAAAACCTTTCTCAATTTACAGAATCACACTGTGAGATAATTTTTGGAAGTTTTTATTGTCAATAAATAGCAAGCTATGAGATCAAATTAAGTATTTTCAATATTTTGTAGCTTGATTTAACTTATCAAAAATTCTTATGATTATTAGAAGCATGCAATGTTTTATTCTATGGTTAGTTTCTTAAGTGAAGTTTAAAGACATTACAATTCTTAATTTTTAAATAAATCTATTAGACATGGTAGATAAAATTTCCTGTGTTGTTCGCCTGCAAAGAATAGACTTTAAAAGAAACCTTTTTATTATTTCAAATTAGGGAAGAAATTAGGTTTTCTATGATATTAGATTGTTCTTCTAACAGAAAAACTTTCAAAGTAATTTATATCAGGAGGCCATAGTCCAATGTTTTCTAGTTTAGAGATGATAGAAGCACAGAATATTCTTGAGTTGGAATATATGCCAGAGTTACTGAGTCTGATTTATAAGTGAGAAAGCTGAGAACCAGAAAGATTAAATAATTACATTTTGTTTGTGTTTCCAGTCATGACCTAAGATTCCCCAGCACATCATGACTCATGGTATTATCTCACTACCATTATTCCTATTTAATTTTGTGTTTTCAACCATGAAAAAATCATTTTGTATAGGGACAAGGCCAAATAAATCCTTTCCTTAGTTCAACTTGAGTACACTATATCCACCCAACATTCTAGAAAATCATATTTTCCTGACTGGTCCCATGACTTGAAAGAATAACTCTGACACCACCGTACTCTGCACCAACCTGGTTCACTTTCTTGGTTCTCCCTGAGACTTTGGGAGACAAGAGTATCAGGTGGTACCATCCATAGCTCACCCATCTACCTTAACTAAGCTTGGCAAGTACAGCTATTAAGTTGGCAATTATCTCTGTGGAGACCTAGGCTGTTTGAATGAATGGTGCTTTTGTGGCTGAGGAGTTGTGCTAGAAGACAGTTGCAAATGAGCCTCAGGTAGTTACTGAGGGAAAAACATAAGCAGATTTAGTAAACTGTTAAGATATTCCAAGCCTAACATTTTCCAGAATTTTAAAATAACTACACATAATTTTCTTTGGCTTCAGCATAATACAGATCAGGCATAATAAATACATCAAGAAGGAATTAAGCCAATTGCTGAAACGTGGCTGCATTTTGTTGGAAATAGAGAAAATATCTGATGGCATGGTTATTATTAAAATGAAACACAGAACAAACCCTGGGTTAATTACATTCCCGTCTTTTTTTTTCCTAGATATGTAAGTTCCCTTTTCTTTCTACCTATCTTCCTGCCTTCCTTCCTCTTTCCTTTTCTTTCTGTTCCATTTTATTTCCTTTTCAGTATCTTGCTATGTTGCCCAGGCTGGTCTTGAACTCCTTACCTCAAGCAATCCTTCAGCCTCAGTTTCCCAAAGTGCTGAGATTATAAGCAGAAACCCCCACTCCTGGTCTATGTTTCTTTTGCTACAGATGTCTTTTCCACAATTCTACTGAGTTTTTTCCTTTTTTCTAATCTTGAGGCAGGTGAAATGGGAGGTGAAGAATTATAGTCATTTCTGCAGCTATTTAACTCAAATTCTGGTGGGTGGATGGAGCTCTGCCAATAGCCTCTAGAGGCCAACACATCTTTTCTCCTTTCTTCAATCTAGGGTCAATCTGAAACTGATGGATTTTGGGGGTATTTTTCCCTGCTATACTTCTAATTTCATTTGTTTTGTCACCCTCAGGACTACCAAGAAGCCTCCAATTTGGAACAATTTGTTACTCGATTTTTATTGAAGGAAACCTTGAATCAGCTGCAGTCCCTCCAGAATTCCCTGGAATGTGCCATGGAAACTACTGAGGAGCAAACTCGTCAAGAAAGGCAACTTAAATGTTTTCATATGTTGTCTCTGTAGTGACTCCATATTCATGGAAAACTTGTCAAGGGCCATTGTTAAGCTAGCAAAAACTATAAATGAGAATTGACAGATTTTAAAAGAATAGGAAGGACTCCCACTGGGTGCTTGCCTTATTATTTGCATCTAAAGAGACCATCTCACTTTTTCTCTTATGGTCCATCACTTAGTTCATAAATTTCAGCTGGGAATGTAGTAAATAGTTTAGTAAATTAAGAAGACGTTAAAAGACACTAGGAATGATATAAAAATACATCTAATATAATGCCAGTTCTTAAGGAGGACTAAGTTTGTTAAATAAAAATGACATGAACACTAAAACTGTACTGCAGGGTACAAAGTGATAAATACCATAGAGAAGGTGAAATAAATTGCCAATGGGTTTCAGAAGAGTAAATGATTAAATGTAGATGGAGGCATGAAAGTCAATTTCATGGAGTTTCTCTATGACATTTGAGCTTGCCGTAGTACAATTTGAAAATGTGGAAGTGATGGGAAAGAACCTTACTGACTAAGTGAACCTGAATATACTGGACAGACTTCAGAATTCAATAAGCCTAATTATTTGAGGAAATAGAGAAAAGTGAATGATGGGAAAGATTTCAAAATTCAAGCTACCAGTATGGATCACTGAGAAAGTAAGTGGAGATATTGTAATAGCTATATAAATAAAGGCACTAATGCTAGTGAGAAACCTATATTAGAAATGTGTAAAACGACATCGAGGTAATTCCAGCCAACAGTCAGTGCTTTCTTGAATTGTCATTGCTTATACCTTGCAAGATAGAGAAAGGCTTGACAATACTCTCATTCCTGCGACATATTTGGGCTGCTGTGTTATTTTAACTTATAAATATGCCTTTGAGCACCCAGGGATGCTCCAACTTTTGCATCCTAAATTAGAAAGGACCATGCAGTAAGTTTTCTGAACAGACTGATAATAGACTACTCTGCAGGACCAATTTTTCTTAACAAATTAACAGATACATAATTATTAGGATGTCTCCAAAAAGGTGGAATTTTCAACCATGTGTTTACAATGTCAAAATGAGTGAGCACCACCAAATTCTAACAAAAAAACCTATAATTGCAGAATCAAGTGAACCTGCACAGCTGATAAACACAGGGAAGTGCTCTTCAACGGATCTGTGAAGCATTCGCCACATCGTAAACTTCCTATTTTCACTCTGCTGGGTCATTCCATATCAAATAGCAGTGTCATAATTAGCTTTAGAAAAGCAACAACCCAGCTCCAGCTATGACCAGAGGATAACTGCATGTTTTAAAGTACAGTGAATCTGATTTCAAGTTTCAAATGAGAAAATGAGGTCTGTTTTTTTTTTCTTTTGTTTAGACTTTCTGGAAATAAAATTGGATGTACCTTTTTAGAATTAATCATTTGCCACCTGAGAAGAGGCTTGAAAATGCACCCTACTCCCCTTCTTTACTTACCCTTTTGATTTTTTTTTCTATTGTCATCTCCTGAAAACTTGTGCTCTGCATTTACCACCATATAGTGAAAGTTTAATGAACAACTGTTCTTTAAACTGCTCTTGTGTATTAGGCCACAAGCTAGCTTTGAACTCTTGTGATTGCTGCCAACAGCTGCCTAGCAGCTGTGCTTAATGAGAAGTAGCGTGATAATATAGAATTTAAGCAGAGTAGAACACTATAGAGAATTAATTAACCTTTTATTTCTGGGATTTTTAGCTTAAAAACAGCTTGAAATAATGGGAAATCATACAGCTCTGATGTCAATTTGGAGGGTGTTATTGTATTATTGTATGGCACTTGACTAAGCCACCCAGGGATGCTCAAATCCCAAATCTCTGGTCTTCCTTTCTGGGAAGGTTGTTTTTTTTTTTTTTTTTTTAAATACATAAGCAAGCAGAAAACAAGGTACTACCATGAGTTTATGTTCATAATATCCGATGTGAAATCTCTGATGAATCAGATTGAAGCACGTGAATTAGGCCCAAACCTAAAGAGGCTATGTCTCCTCTCCTAAGGTTATGGTCTTCCTATCAGCCAGCCACCAAAAACCAAACCAAAGAGGAAAAGCCCCAGGGCCCTTACCAGTGAAGAAAAGACACAAATAGGAAAGCTGTTCCTTTCCCATGATAATAATCAAGACCAGTGAAAAAGTCTGATGGGAAGGCAAGACTTGAATTGGACCTTTAGGATGGATTTGAATGGCAGAATGATGTTCTCTCTGGATAAATTTTTCTCCCCACCCTCCCAATATTACCCATCTCCATCTGGCTAACTCCTCCTGCTTTGTCTAGTTGGACAGTTCTTTCTCTCAGAAGCCATCCCTGCTCACAAAACAGGATTTTATACCTCCCACTTCACTACTATATACTCTTATAATGCCCTCTATTTATATCTATTTATCTCAATGCCTTCCTTGTTTATCTCCTCCATTAGACTTTGAGTTCCTAGATGGTAGAGACTTTGCATTGTTTCTCTCTGCTTGGTACAAATGCATGTTAAATATATGAAACAGAATGAATGAAAGGAATTCCAGATAAAAGCAACCCTACAAAGGAGCAGTAGGTGGGGATCTGAGACAGTGAGGAGACCAATCTAACTGACATCTGGGATTAAGAAAGATCTTACAACCTACACGGTGCATTCAGACTTAATTCTGCCAGAGATTGTCATTGGTAGTTGTAAACAAGGTTTGAAAACAAGGTTTAAGGAAAATTAGTCTAACAATCGCATGTAGTACAGATTTGACGAAGTAGAGAACAGGTTCATTGAGGAATGTTATAATCAATGCATAAAAAAACATTCGTTTTTAATGTCATAAAGGAAGATTCCATGATGCCCTGAACAGTCAAGAGTTGCAACACATAGATATCATTAAAATCCCCAAGGTTGTAATAATTTTCTTTCCCTTCAGCATCAACATTACTTTGGGATTTAATATTTGTGAAACCTAGAGATACAAAGACTCCTTGGGATATAGAAAATTTAGAGAAGGCATCTGTTCCATCTCTCAGCCCCAGGGCAGAATCACACAGTATCATTCATCCTGCAGTAATGAGTTTGACATGCCATGTCGGGCAAAATGTCTGTGTCTATTCATGTGAAAATGGTTATTTCAGAGAGAAGGGATGTGTGCAGCTGGAATGGCACAGAGGTGAGATTTTCAGATGGCAGTCTACATCTGATGGCATTGTATCTGTCCTGGCAAACTGTGTCAATGGGAGTCACTTTAATTCCATGTCATCTGAAAGTGCCTAATAGCAAATGACAAGAATAATCATTATGTTATACTGAAGTTTCCTTCTAGAAGACCCCTGAACTCTTACGTAAACCTCTGTTCCTTACAAACTAGTTTTCTGGAAACACAGTTTAATCATATGTAGATTCCCTTTTGATAATAGACTCTGCAAATTTTCTCTGTTTTCCAAAGTTCTGCTATATTCAGTGATATAAAGTATTCTTTCTGGATTTGGAAGTTATTTTTCTCCTTTTGATGGGTGTTTACTATAGAAGTGAGGAAAGGTTATAATTTTACCTGCAGGTGATTATAAAAGATCAGACAGCTTACATTCCTTTGGCTTGAACACAGAATGGGACTTCTCTAATCACCTACTCCCATGACCACCAAAACTGCTACAAAGTTCGGGGGTTTTAATGCCATAGGAAAATCTACAGTGAGATTTAGTTAAAGATAGGAGATTAAACATGTACGATTTCTTTTGCTCTCTCTTTAAACCCTTCAAAAATGACATTTTAAAGTGTGTATAATTTCTTTTATTCTCTCCCTAACCCTTCAAAAAATGACATTAAAAGTACCTGGATAAAAAGAGGCATTAGCCCACAAAAATAGGAAGAAGAAGAGCCAAGGGACAGAAACTTTGAACCTGGAAAGAAGGTGAATCTAGTGGAAACTTATTTAGAAGCTCTGAGAAAGCTGAGACTTAGCAGGCAATGTAAGAAGCCAAGATGCAATACAATTGACATCACAGAACCCTAGGAAAGTTCAAGAATTGGATGCATCATGTGCAACTGATTGTGAGGGTGAAGATAGGGCTGATATGTTGTTGAAAGCTCCACCCAGTGCTGTACAGTGACTGCCCCTCCCCAATCCTTGAAGAACTCTAGAGGTGTGCTCTCTGGAGGAGGTGAGCAGATGCACATTTGACATGACTGGTTGTCAGAGCAGAGTACTAACAAATGAGACATTAAGTGAAGGTCTCCATATTGAATAGTGAGATGTGAAACCCCCTTCACACGCTCTGCTCCCAAAGTACTGACAGCCCAACTTACAACTGCCAGTTGGGGGATGATTCTCTGAGGGATCTGATCAGTTCAAGAGAAAAGACTTAATGGTGCCAGGGGTCAGACTCCCCATCAGTTGACCCAGCCAAGCCGCTCTGCAGTGAAGTTTGTGAGTTGGCAATCCCCACCATACACAGAGTGGATCCAATCAGACTTGCAATCCCCCCTTTAAAAATGTGTGGGCTCAACCAAAAGAACATATTAGACACAAGAAAGAAACTTAGAAGAAACTGAAATAATCCAAACAGCAGGAAAAATAACTTTCAGAAGAAAATTATCAACACCTTCAGAAAAAAAACGATTCAAAGCACACAAAAGTGGTCTTGAAAATTATGATAACAAAAATAAAATTATCTGAAGGTTATTTATAAAAGTGTGATGAAATCTCCACAAAGAGATGAAAAATAGGAAAGAAGAAGAAAACAAGAGGGTAAGATCAAGAGGTCTACTGTTTGTAAAATAGCAATTCCAGAAAGGGAACAAAGGAGAAAAATTGTCAAAGAAAAAATTCTCAGAACAAGGACATGAGTTTCCAGCTTGATAGAACAGACCAAGAGCCCATTATAATGAGTAATAAAAGTCTGCACCAAGGCATGCCATTATGAAATTTCACAATACTGGAGACAAAGACAAGTGTCTAAAAATTCCCAGAGAGAAAAACCAGGTCTTTTGCAAAGGATCATGAAAACACTAGATTTTTCACTAATCACTCTGGGAGCTGGAACACAACAGAGCAATTTTTTTCAAAATAATTTGCAACTGAGATTTTTTTTTCATTATTGAGTCAGAGTCTCACTCTGTCACCCAGGCTGGAGTGCAGTGGCACACTCATAGTCACTGTAGCCTTGACCTGCTGGGCTTAGGTGTTCCTTCCACCTCAGCCTTCCAAGTAGTTGGAACTACAGGCATGTGCCACCACACCCAGCTAATTTTCTGATGTATTGTAGAGAAGAGATCTTGCTGAGTTGCCCAGGCTAGTCTTGAACCCCTGGGTTTAGGCAATCCCAATTCCCTCTGCCTCCCAAAGTGCTAGGATTATAGGCACTAGCCACTGCGTCCGGTGATAATTCTTTACTCCATAAAACCACCAATAAAGTAAATGTCTTTACATGCAATGACTTAAGAATTTTACCTTTTATTATGCACCATTTCTTCTGAAGAAACTAAAGGATATTTTCATCAAAATATTTATCTGGGGTGGGGGATGAAATCTAGTAAAAGGGAGGGAGGAAGGTAGGCTAACATAGGAAAAAGGCTAAAAGAATCTTTCCTAGCTGATAGATAATAACGAAAGATTTTTGGATGAGTAAATTAGTATTATATTTGACTGCCCATAACAGAAAAAAATACGACTTAAACACAAAGGTTTCTTTATTATCTCCTATAAAGAAACCTGGTAGGAGCCAGTTTAAGTCAATTATGACACCTTTCAGATTTATCATAGATTTTCTGTTTTTTTCACATCTTAAGTGCATGTCTCCCATTCCCAAGTTTGTTTCATAGTCCAATGTGGTTATTGGAGTTCCAACTATGTCCATATTCCAATCAGGAAAGAATAAGGAAAAACAAAAGCGTTCCCTCCTAAGCTGAATCCATACTTTTAAGCAATCTTCTTGTAAGTTCCTTACATTTTCTTGTATGTATCAGTAGCCTGAGCTTTTCATGTTGGGAAGTTAATAAATAAAGCCTAAAACTAAAAAGTAAAGAGATAGAATTTTAAGCATGTTGTATACTGGTGAAAGTAAACACTCAAATAAATACCTGTTAAAAAATATTGCCTTTTGGAAAGAGGAGTGAGGGTGTTATACAGGGGGAGAGAAGGGAGATCCTGTTTGTTGAAATAGGACTTATAGAATTATTTAACTTAAAAAAATATATGGGTGTATAGCTTTGATAAAAAATTTAATTAAAACTGAATTCAAAAAAATTCATAGATGTTTCCATACAAAGTAAAATAAAACAGCAGCATACACCTAACTGTTTTTTTTTTCTATTGATGGTTGACCAACAAAGGAAGGAAGTATATCTTAAATCACAATTTTTACTTAACTTTTGATTTTAAGAATAAAGAAATATCTGAATTATTTTCCTTAGGTTCACATGCAATAATACCAAATTCCCTTGGGTTTCTAGAGCATGTTTGCAAGTAGTCATCCTCATAAGACTTCATTTCGCTACACTACAAAACCTTTGTGACTGACACATGATCTGTTCCTTGAGGCAAGAGACTGAAGTGATGACATTGAGGTTAAATGTTATCTCTGTTGTTCAAGGCAAGGGCCAGTCAAGCCAGAAGTCCTGTCAATTCAATGGCCTGGAAAACGATCAAGTCGCCGAGTCCAGAGACACAACAGCTTTTCCCCTAACAGCCCTCAGTTTAATGTCAGCGGTCCGGGTAATGTAGCCTTTGTTGTTTTTCTTCATAATGTCCATTTGTTTTGTATCTTCCAATTGGTTGTTTGAACAAACAGCAGCTAAGACAACAAAAGTAATGGAATACCTTCCTTATACCAAGAAAAGTCTGAAACTTTTGAAGCTGTGAAGAGTACAGGGTGCGAAGAACTGAGGTAGTGATTCTAGCCAGCAGTACTGTCAGAATCCTAGCAGTTGTGCAGGAGTTGGCGTGACTGTGAAGAAAAGGGAACAATTCTACACTGTTGGTGGGAGTGTAAGCTAGTTCAGTCTTTGTGGAAAACAGTGTGGTGTTTTCTCAAAGAACTAAAAATTGAGCTACCATATGATCCAGCAATCCCACTTCTGGAAACATACCCAGAGGAATATAAATCGCGCTACCAAAAAGACACCTGTATACATATGTTCATTGCAGCATTATCCACAATAACAAAAGCATTAAACCAACCCAAATGCCCATCAAAAGGAGAATAGATAAAGAAAATGTGGTACATATACACAATGAAATATTATACAGCCATCAGCTGCTGGAGACCATCATACTAAGTGAACTATCACAGAAACAAAAACTGAATACTGCATGTTCTCACTCATAAGCGGGCCCTGATCACTGGTCACACGAGCACAAAGGTGGGAACAACAGATGCTGGACACTGTTAAAGGAGAGAGGAAAAAATGAGTAATAAGAGGCATACAACCACACACTGGGTCTCCATATCAAGGGAGAGAGGGCCTACTAGAAGCCCAAACTTTACCTGCACACAATTTACATATGTAGTAAATCCTCACATGTCCCTCATAAGATAAGGTACATAAGATAGATGTGAGTATCTCTATTTCCCTACTTCTCAGGTGAGGAAATTGAAGCCCAGAAAGTTAAATGATTTGTCCAATGTCATGTGAAGTATTGGCTGATTTTTACTGTAAACTAACCTAAAAATCTTGGTGGTAACAATTGTAGATATCAGTTTTTCTCTTTCATAAGTCTATAGTTGGTTGTGATTTTGACAATTTTAGCTAAATGTGACTCCAGGCTGGAGGTAGAGTTCAGTCTTACTTCTCATGTAGCCTCCTTCTGGAATAAGCGGAACATTTTCTTTTCCTGGTGAGTGTCAGAAGCATAAGCAGCCAGGCCAAAATTTAACAAGCACATTAAAACTACTGTTTCATACACTGTGTACATCTTGCCTGCTAACTTTTCATTGACCAAACAAGTCACATACCAAGCACAATAACGGTGGGAAGAGAGATGCACTTTACCCGTCTTCATAGGTACTACAAAGTTGTGGACACAGAGTGTATACATATGCTTCTATAGCAGGAAGAAAATGAAGAATCAGGAACAATATTACAAGCTACCACCTGTGACTAGAAATGACATTGCTAGACTCCTGAGGCAAAACATAGGTTATTCTTTTCATTTTAACCATTTAGAAAATAGTCCAAAATATCCTTCCTTAAATCTTTTCTGGGACAACTCAGATTGGAAGTATGTTAACTAGTTTGTGAAATTAAAAGTAAACATAAACCTTATTTATAAATTTATATTTTTTCAAGCAGCCTCTTTTTTTTTCTTTTGTACACACTTCTTTGTAGCACTGCTAATGCCATTTTTACATTTTAATTAATTTGGTGGTCTTTGAAGGATATTTCCCTCCAAGAAGACAGGTGGAGAAGTAAATTCTGATGTACATAATTACCCCTTTATAATTTAGGTCTTGACTTATTGTATTCAAAGCTAAAGCAAGGCTTTATAGTCTTTAATTCAATCAAATCCCCATTTCAAGAAATATTAAATATTATATGTTGAGTAAGACACAATATGGATATTCTAGGAAGCCAGGATGCCAGGATGTTTGTGCAGGAGCTCAGACTATAGCTCTTCCCTTTGCACCTTTGCATAACAATATTATAACAATGACAGTAATAGTAGCAGAATGGATAAATTGTTTAACCTGACTGGGTTACAGGCGTTTAACCTGGCTTACACCTGTAATCCTAGCACTGTAGGAGGCTGAGGTGGGAGGATCACTTGAACTCAAGAGTTTGAGACCAACCTGGGCAACATAGCGACACCTTTTCTCTACAAAACATCAAAAAATGTACAGCTGTGGTGGCACTGCCAAGGATTACCTGAGCCCAGTAGGTCAAGGCTGCAGTGAACCATGATTGTACCCCTGCATTCCAGCCTAGGTGACAGAGTGACATCCTGACTCAAAAAAAAAAAAAGTCAGGTGAGGTGGCTCATGCCTGTGATCTCAGCACAGAGGCTAAGGCAAGAGGATCTCCTGAGCCTAGGGGTTTGAGACCAGCCTAGGCAACTTGGCAAGACCTTGTCTCTAGGATAAATCAAAAAATTAGTCAACCATAGTGGCATGTACCTGTCATTCCAGCTACTTGGAAAGCTGAGGTGGAAGTATAGCCTGAGCCCAGCAGGTTGAGGTTGCAGTGGCTGTGAGTGTGCCACTGCACTTGAGCCTGGGCAACACAGTGAGAGTCCGTCTCACACACACACACACACACACACACACACACACACACACACACACAAGTTTAACCTTGCACAAATACACACACACACACATACACGCATATTATACTATATACATATGTGTATACAGGTATACACATATACCTGTGTGTGTGTGTGTGTGTGTGTGTGTGTGTGTGTATACCATACATATGAATACAGTTCAACAGGCTCCAGTCTGCATTGTTAAGCACTATGCCATGATTATAGAGTGCATGTATACCCAAGTTTGTTCCTGGGAAATGAGATACCAGTTTTCTTGCCCTTGTGCTTCTTTTTGATTGTAGCAATTAACACCTTGTGGTTGCCAAGGGTGTGATTTCATTGGTTCCTGCCACTGACCTACAAGTAAGTTTAGAATTATTGATTGATGCTTTCCTTTTTATCAAAAGAAAATCAACTAACATTATGGGGTTTTATAAATGACCCAGCAGGATCTTTTCTTTTGAATATCAAAGACCAGATAGACAGCAACATAAACAAAACAAAACAAAACAAAAAACAGGCCTGTGAAATGAATCCACTGGGATGCATGGATCTATGGAAATTAATACCTTAGAATGCACCATACATACATACATACATTTTTAAAACATGTACATACATTTTTTTTTTCATTAATCAGTATTTTTTATTATGGTTTTGTGGGGTACAGTTAAGAGTTAGGTGTACAATGATGTTTCATTCAGGCACCCTGTAGATAAGAAGTGTTTTCCCATCCCCTGACAGATATTTGCTACTGTTAATCCCATCCCCCTCCCCCCCATAGTTTCCCAGTACCATCCGTCATTTTCTCATAGTATTGCATTGGATGTTCAAGGTCCATTATATGAGTGAGAACATGTGATATTCGGATTTTTGTTTTTGTGAGCGGTTACTCAGTATTATAGACTCTAGTTCCATCCAGGTTGCTGTGAAATTCATGATTTTGTTCTTTTTTATGGCTGCGTAGTATTCCATCGTGTATATGTACCACATTTTTTTAATCCAGTCCTCTTTTGATGAGCACCATGGTTGTTTCCAGGTTCTTGCTATTGTGAACAATGCTGCGATAAACATACGTGTGCAGGTATCTTTTTTATAGAGTGATTTGTGTTCTTCAGGGTATATTCCCAGTAGGGGG